>NC_143014.1:417774473-417930243 GCF_055824585.1 Amblyomma mixtum | reverse complement strand
CTTACGTCTATATTCTCTCTTGTGCGCGTGAATGTCTGTCCAGTGCATTAACACTTACATCTTGTCTTGAGATGCATATGTACTTTGTTTTTGGATGCTTTTCCTTAGATCCTTGTCATATATATGGGACGTGTGCGTTTCCCTACCTGTATCAATGATCAATGGGGTGGTCAACAGTTCCGACACCTCTGAGAACTCTTACAGAAATGTGTGGTGATTTTTTTTATTTCAAGTGTAATGATTGTAGGCATCACAGTCATCAAGTGTTTGTGATGACTTCTGAGTGGAGCTTTGATGCACTGCTGAAGAAATAGGCTACTTTGTTGTGTTCCTTTAATTTTTTTTTGTGCTTGCAAAGATTCTCATCTATTTGAGGTCGCAAGCTTAAAGTGCAGTTATATATGTTTCATGATACATTCAAACTACTAAGCAACGTTATGGTAAAAAAAAATGAAACATCCAGAATGCCATCTTCTTCCTAACGTAATTTAAACACCACATGGAATTTCTACGTTAATGGCCCCTTAAACAGGGTGTGACTTTTCACAAAAAAGATATACATATCAGATTTTTGTTGAAACGTGGAACTCTGTGGAACACGCCGTGGCGAACGGCTACGGCTATGTGTTTCGGCTTGGACGTGCGGGAGATGGCGCCAGGAGCCCGCGCAGCTAGAGCGGCGCGCTGCCCTGGCTGCGAAGGTGGTTACGGGGGGCAACGGGGACGCCGCGAAACGCTGGAACGGGCGGCAGATAGCTGCGCTCTAAAAAAAAAATGAAAGATCCGAAATGCCATTTCCTTTCTAATGCCTTTTTGAGCTCTACATAGAATTTCTGCGTTAATGGTACCTTCAACAGGCTGTAAGTACCCAGGGAAAAAAAAAGCTAAATGTCATATTTTGGTTAAAACATGGAAGTGTTCAGAGCAATTACCGTCAATGATTTGAGCAAACTGCGCCCCTCGATAATCTCAATCAAGCATGTGACAAGAAGATCAAGAAAATACGGGGCACTCTAATAAAATGAAGATATATATGTCACTCCGAGGCATTGACCAAATTCGAGCTGTTCTATAGGCACCGTCCGCCTCCAACTCCGGAGCGTCAAGCGCGCCACCAGCGCTGGCACGCGCGTCCAGAGTGAGCAGGCGGCGCGCGTTCAGTGAAACGGCGACGCTTACTCGCAGCAGCGGCAGTGTGCTAAGCAAAATTTTGCGGTGCGCTTGTGAGGTTATTTCAGCCACCAGTTAACTTTGTAAACAGACAAACAATTTGCTGTGTGGTATGCTGCAACAGCTTTTACCGAAATTTACCTAGGACTAAAGGCGGGGACACATGTGCGAAAAGTGCGTGCGATTCACTGCGGCGCGTCATTGCGACCGTCGTCGCAACGACCGAACGCAGCTCGTTGCATGCGTCCAACCTGCTCGATGCCAACGACGAGCCGCATGCGGCGAACGCAACGACGGCAAGCGGGAGCGAATGCGAGCGCGGAGAGCGGCAGCGTCATGATGACGTAGAGCGCGAGGCAGAAAGCTCGCAACATAAGCAGGCATGCTATGTCGCTGCTCGAGCAGACTTTCTGATAACAAGGCAATCTTGTATTTTCTTGGGATATTTGTACACGATCACAAGCAGCGCTGACGCACCGCTGCACGGCGGCGAAGTGTGACAGCGGTTGTGGGCGGAGCTTGGGTAGAGCGGCGCAACGATGCTCACCGCTCCGTGTGTCCCTGCTTGCAGTGGGATGCCAGTTCGCACGCGACGATCGGTGCGGCGCGTTGGTGAAGTTGTCGCACATGTGTCCCCTGCTTAAGTGTCACGCGCAACTTACCGACCTAAAATGGACACCGTAAGCCCTTTTAATTCTGGAACGCGTCGACCTTTTACTTCCATTGCGATTCCTTATCGGACAGCTCACCCTGTGAAATATGCCGCGAAGATAACAGGTCTTACTCTGTCTTCTTAATTTCTTAAGTTGGGGGGAAAGTACGATATGTGAATGAAAAAACAAGATAAACATTGTATACTGCACTCGGTAATGAATAATATCCAAGCGCTTCTTCCGAGCACAATAAGCGGCCCTTGCCGTGCGGCTGCTGAAAACGAAATAATTTCTCTTCTTGCGTTTTCTTTCTAAGCACCGCATACTTCACAAATTCCCTTTCAATTTTCGGCTTTGAGAAAAAAGCTTAAGGGGGGCGCAGGATTTTGTAGTTGACGCGCGACATCTACTGGTAATTATGTAACGTCATGCCGCAGTAATCTCTGCATTAGTTTAAGACTACCTACCTTAGTTGCAGTTATGCGCGGGATCTTTTGTTCTTTTCAATCAACTTTCTTCTTCTGGGTGCTTATAGAGAGCTCGGCTACTAAGACATGTTTTTTTATATATTTCTGCTTCTACATCTGAGAGACTGAGACATATTCACCAGATATGTTTTCTTCCATATCAGCCTTCGAATACCAATTCCTCCTAGAAACTCAAAGCACCAAATCTTGCGGGGAAATGCCGTTTTTTCTGTATCAAAGTCGCGCCGTTCGGCACTCTCCCTTAGCTGGGGATTTCGGGCCGCTTTCTTGTCCCATTCGAGCATTTCAGTTGTGCCTTCTTGATTGTTTTTCCTATTAGGAAGGTCTTCGCATTCTCCCAATTCTTCGGCTTGCAAGAGGTCATTCAGGCTGTATTTAATGCCTCCAAAGTGGTTGAGCACATATTCTACCTTCAGAAGCTCTGCAATTCCCAAAAAACAAACATAAAATATATAGCCCGCACAAAAGTATCTTGGAACCATCAGTGTTTTCCTTTTTTCTTGGCGGTGCATCACACTGACATACGCGATACCCCGGCCAGCACTTCACGCCTCTCTTCCGACGAAATTTCTTTTACGTCAGGAGCATGACAGGAATTAAAAAGCTTGTTGCCGTTAGCCAAGTTCAATTCTCGAAAAAAAAAATCTCAACCCAAAGGGGGACTGGAAGCATCGCTCACGGGTTGTCATATAGTCATGGAAAATAGTCTGGTACGGAGCTGAGCCATCTCACTCGGGACGCCAAACTGACCGTTGGTGGCACGGAACGCAGCTCCGCTGGTGGAGGCGCCTGGTGGGCGCACGGTGCCTAAACCGCGGTCAGTAGCTCATATACTGGCAATGAAAGACCACCCAACATATATAAGTCGGGAGTTGGTAATAGGCACAGTTTTCCCAATTACATTTGGTGATACGTATGCAATATATAGAAGGTCTAAACCAGGAGGTTTAACTGCGAAGTTCTCTGAGTTTATGTGGATCGTTACTGCATGAGCAATTAAAAAAATTGAGAGTGTTTGGAAAAGATACTGCGGGGTTGTCTTCACACATCATAAATTGCGGAGAAAGTTTTCCACGAGAAAAAGGAACGCCGCAACTGAAGAAAAATTTATGATATCAGTTTGGTGCAAAAAGTTAATGCAAAGCCTCTTTAAGTATCCACGACGTCTGTCTCATGCGATACTACAAAAGCTGTTGCCTTTCTTATTAATTTCTTATTCACGATAGATCCATTTATTTAGACTAACTTGAAGGGTGACCGGGTAAAAAAAAAGATATAAGTAACATATTCAGCCAAAAGATAATAAAATAATTACAAAGATTGGTTGATTCTGTAGCAATAGTTAAGGCGTTTGTGAACAAGTGCGGATCCTGAATGGCTATAGTCGATGCGCAATGGCGATTCCACTCCGTTCACAAACCTGTTTGCTGAAAGTAAGTGGGCAACGGTGGTTGGTTTCTTAGCCCCGTGGCGAAGCACTTATGACATCGTTTAATTTGAGCTATGAATCTGTGTAAAGCAAGGTGAACCCTTGTCCTCACGTGTTGACACCTTTCGGTCCTCGGAAAAGCCTCCTTCAAGCAAAACTCTGTTGCTCGTTTTCTTTTGGTAAAGGGGGTAAACGGTATACGTGGCAGAAATGACAGAAAAAAAGCGTTTGGTCTCCGGTATGGTGCGCCGTCCATCAAATTATGATAAATACACGCATAATTATGATTCCGAATGTGTATATTTTGAAGGCGTGATTTTGGACGATAAAATATGTTATAAAAAATAGAAAGCAGCGAGATGGGCAGATTATAGATTGGACTTCGTTAGGAGTCTGCTGGCGGTTATGATTAGAATAACACAAGCTTAATTTTGTTTGCCCAATTTCTAATGAGTGGATGAGGTAATACTGATGAAGGACCCAAAGAGATGTGCCGTATTCGTGTTTGAAACGATATAACAATAATGATATCAGAAATTCCACGCCCATATTTTTAAGGAAGTTCTGCCGAGCCCAAATCAAGACTGCTCCCTCATTTCTCGTATTCCGCGCTTTTCCAATGTCTGCCCCTATCCGATGCTAACAGACTGCTGTCGCTGTGCGCTCCGCTCCTTTTCCTGTTCACAGATGTGCGCAGTGCGTGAAGCACCGAAGCGGGAACTGGATTATGGGACGCCGCTGTGCTTTCGTCAGCAGTGCGCTTATACGTGGAGGCCTCGTAGGCAGGCCACTGCGCGCTGACGACAGCGGCCAGGAGCGTCATAACCAAGCGCTATGTGCGATGTTTTATGCCAGCAAATAAAGAATTCATGCAGTGTCATTTTCAACGTCTGGGTGTGATTTCCTACCTAACACACACCGTCGTTCTCGGTGTGAAGTCGTGCCTTTTTACGGGATATTTACGACAACATGCAGAGCAATTTTTTTTCTGGCAAACAGCATAAACTCCACTAGAAGACGATGCAATTCAAGCTGAGATATTCTGAAGTCTTCATTGCCACTTTCTTTACAAATTTCACTGGCAGCTTACCTCGTTCATTTTAACAGCTGACGCAATGCCTTGGTTGTTCATCCTTTGCTGCTGTTCACGCATTTTCTAGAGTCCAATCCCATAGCGCTTTCGGCTTGTCTCCGCTTCGGACAGGTTCGCATCCCGCGCTGCCACTGCCTGGGACATGTTTCGATGGGGTCTCACTGCCTCGTTTCAGTGACATTGATTTAGGAATCTGCCCATATACTTTGACAGAACCTCGGACAGCGAACGTAGAAGGCAGGAGCAACTTCTCGCTGTTAAGGGCATACAACAGCACTGGTGTTATGCTCAAAAATACGAACTGAATTAATCTTGGAGCTAGAAAAAGGACGCACTAATCAATTTAGTCAAGGGTTCGACAGAATCCGGTCTGGCGAGGGAGAAGCATAGTAGTAAAAAACATCTCTGCTTCTCCCGTAACCGAGAGTAGAGTAAGCATGACTCTACTCGTTAAGTCTCGTTAAGTCTCGTACGGTGCCCGGATGCCGTTACGCTGCCCGTCGAGCCAGCGGATCATCGAGCTTTTCCTGTCCAGGCGGGCCCCCGGATCCAGCGTCCCGGAGGTCCTGCCTGCCGTCCTGCTGCCCGGCGCCGCGCTCCTGCCGTGCTGACCCGGGCCCCGTCGCGATGGAGAGACCCTGCCCTGCAGTGCGCCCCACAAAGGCGCAATGCTTTTTGTTTACTGTGCCGGAACCTGTTCCGGCCGATCGCCTCATCGACCTGCTCGAGGAGGTGCTCGGAGTCGGAGGGCTGACATATTTGCAGCACCTTGGTGGTTTACGTTTCCTGGCGGCCGTGGCTTCCATGGCGCAGGCAGCGAAAATGGTGGCGTTGGGCTCGCTGCTCATCGCCGGAAAGGAGGTGCCACTGGAGCAGATGGGGGTTCTAGTGGTGCACGTGACGGTTTTCCGTCTCCCCCCGTGCGTCAGCGACGAGGACCTCGCCGCGGCGTTCCAACCGTACGGGAAGGTGCGCGCCATCACCGAGGTCGCCTTCCAGTCCAGGAACCGCATCGGAAACGGGACGCGCCTGGTGAAGCTCGAGATGACCCGGGCTCCACCGAACTTCCTGACGGTGGCCGGTGTTCGAGCCGTGATTGAATACCGAGGCATGAAACGCGTCTGTTCCCAGTGCGGCGCCGAGGGCCACTTCGGCGCTACGTGTAAGGCGGTGCGCTGCGGCCGGTGCAGCGCGTACGGACACATCGGCGCCAACTGCAAGCCGGTATGCAAGAGGTGCGGAGGCGACCACCCGTCCTCCGACTGCGTCGTGCCGCGGTCCTACGCGGCGGCCGCGGCTGCTGCGGCAGCCAGACCTTCCCAGGAGCCTGGTGTGCAACCCGGGCCGAAGGCGAGACCTGAGGGGGCTGGCGCCGGTTCGAGCGGCGCGGCACAGGAGGCGGCGGCGAGCCCTCTCGAGGGGGCTGACGTGCGGGACGACGCCGCGACCAAGCCCGATGACGACCAGGCGGGCACGGAGACGGCGGGCACCTCGTCCGGCCAATCCGCGACGGAGCTGTCCACGGGCAACTCCGACGTCGCGGAATCGACCTCGTCCGAGTCTGACGACTCGCAGGGCGAGTCCTCTTTTGTGGAACCTCCGAGTTTGGAGGTTTCGCTGCTTGACGCGCCCACGGCGGCGCAGCACGAGGGCACGGGCACGGACACCACGTCGCCTGGCTCGCCCTCCCCCAGTGACGCCCTGCACACACCCGTGAAGGACGCCCCGAGCAGCGACGGCTCAAGCGAGTCGCGACCGAAGCCGCCGCACATCCCGGTCGCCCTGCCGCCGCAGGGCCCGTGCGCAGCTAAGTTGGTGCGGCGGGCGCGCAAGGCTCTCGAGCTCGACGACCGCAAGCGCCAGCTCTCCTCGTCGTCGGACGGCGGCGCGACCTGCTCTTCGGCCACCCAGGCGCCGAAGAAGAAACCGAGGACGGCAGACGACGACGGCGACGGCGTCCACATGGGCGTCGAGGGAGACGAATAGTTTCCGTCATGGCGCCTCCTCGCCGGACTTCAGGCCCTGCTGGGCCTTTTCCTCCTCCCCTCCCTGCTCGGCGGCCGCCCGAGCGCCGTTCTTTCGACGCTCTACGGCGCCGTTATCTTTTCGGCGCGCTGGCTCCGTCGGCGCGTTTGGCGAACGATGGACGGTGTTTGCGCGGTGGAGTGTGTTGGTGCGTGTGTGACTGTGTGTTGCTACCGCAGCCGCGCGCATCGGCCGGACCTTTCCACCGCGCAACCATTAGCACCGCTTGGCATCGTCGTCCCGCCGCCGCGGGGCCGCCAGCCAGGACGCCAGCAGGGACCCGGGACGCCTCCCAAGCGCCTCGACGCCCCCCCCCCCCCCCCAGCGCCGGTGTATCAACGCACTCGCAGACTCTATCCGCAGAACTGTACTGTGAGTCCGTCAGCGTTTTGTTTTGTTTACTTGTTTCGTTGTTTATTTTTGTTACATTGCTTCCTTTATTTTCATGATGGCTGTTTTTCGTTTCGCCTCCTTTAACGCGCAGGGTTTTCGCTCTCCCGATAAGCAACGGGAGGTGCTTCACCTTGCGCGTTCGTACCAAATTGATGTTTTGTTTTTGCAGGAGTGTAATTTTCGCACCCCTGCAGACGTTATTTCTTTCCGTTCACGCTTTCATGTCGATGCTTTCTTTTCCTTGACGGACTCACGGTCTTGCGGTGTGGGCGTTGTTTTCCTCACGCCGGCTTTCCGCGCAGGTGCGCATTGTACCTTTGGTTACGATGGTCGAGTACTGGTGGTGGACATTTTCCTCGACGGGCGGAGGACTCGCTTTGTAAACCTGTACGCGCCCGTCACGCGATCTCTGACAGGCGAGTTTTTCCGCTCTTTTACATCCCACCTGCTTGAATCCGTGTCATATGTCCTGCTGGGGGATTTTAATTGCGTCCCAGACTCGTGGCGTGACATTCAGGGCCCCGGTCAAGGTGCGTCCAATTATTACGTCAAGGAGCTAGGCAAACTGGTTCGCCAGCTGCACCTTACGGACGCGTGGGTCGAACTGCACGGGAACCTTTTCGTGGCCACACGTGCTAGGGGCCGTAGCGCCAGTCGAATCGACCGGGTGTACCTACCTCCAGCCCTCGTGCCGCAACTAGTATCCTGCGAGGTAGTGCCATTTCCACCAGGCGCCCGAGCACTCAGCGACCACTTACCTGTCGCGGTATCCTTGAGGTGCGCTTCGGGCCGAATTGCGACGTTCTCTACTTGGAGAATGGACATCTCACTCTTGGTGGACGACCAGAGCATTCGCGACATCCGTGCAGATTTGGTGGACTCTGTTGCCCTCTTTGAGTTCAGTCCCTTGATTTGGGACGCCCTGAAAACACGATGGCGAGAAGTTCTCATTCGGGCTTGCAGAGCAAAGCACGCGCGGAAGACTGCGGCGCTCAACGACGTGCTACGCCGCATGCGTATCGTGAAGCAAGGGGGTGAGCTCACCTTTGCGATGCGAGAGTACCTGGACACTCTTCGCGTCCGGTACAACCGCATCCTGGAAGAGGGGTCCCAGGCCTCCTGCACCGCAGCGAATCTCCGCATGCCGTCGCACGCGCTGACCTCTTTCACGCGAACAGCTGTCGCCACAAGAGCGACCGACCGGCCCGTATTGGAAGCGTAACTATGCCAGATGGCACGATTTCCGAGCAGGTCCAAGACATCGAGCACGTCTTCCGTGATCACTTTGCCCATCTCTTTGCGTCGCAAGGCCTGTGCGAGTGGGATGGGTTTGAGGCTGCTGTAGACGCCTTTTGCGCCGCCCTTCCCCACGCGCCCGACGACGCGGAATCGGCTCTTTGCGCTCGCGCCACGCGGGAGCAGGTCTACGCAGTCTTAAGCGACATGAATCGCGCCTCCGCACCCGGACCAGATGGTCTAGTCTCCGGGTTTTACTACACCTTCTTTGATGTGCTCGGGGACTTCCTCACGCATTTGGCGAACGCCTTCCTCGAGGAAGGAGCTAAGCCACCGTCTTTCGGTGCGGGCCGAATCGTGTTGATACCAAAGCAGGGAACAACGTCGTCATGCCCGGCGGCGTGGCGGCCGATAACCCTGCTCAATACTGACTACAAACTGGTCGCCTCGATTCTCGTCGCTCGCTTGCGTCTTCTTTTGCCAAACCTCGTTAGCCCCTTCCAGGCTTGCGCTGTTCCTGGCCGTTCGGTCTTTGTGTCGCTCACGCTCACGCGCGATGTGTACGCATACGCACACGCGAAAGGGACTAGCGGGGTTTTTGTTTCCTTAGACCAAGCTAAGGCCTTTGATAGAGTAAAGCATCGCTACTTATACTCCGTTTTGCGGTGCTTTGGGCTGCCTGCCAGCTTCATTGAGCGCATCAAATCGTTGTACTCGGGCCTCACGGCCGAACTCTTGGTGAACGGGTCAGTCACCGCTCCTTTCCCCGTAACACGTGGCGTGCGCCAGGGATGCCCTCTTTCTCCAGCTCTGTTCGTCCTGTCTTCGGACCCCCTGCTGCGCAGCGTCGCCTCCAACGAACGCATCCGCGGCTTTCCATTGACAGGACAGGAAACAATCGTCGTCTCGGCCTATGCCGACGATATTTCAATCTTCGTCCGAGACACCCGGAGTTTTGAGGCCTTCCTGGCCGTATTTACTACTTACGCGGCGCTGTCTGGTGCCGAGCTCAACGCCAGCAAGAGCAGGGCGCTTCGTTTTGGGACCTTCAGCGATCCCCTCCCGGTGCCCATTCCTTTCGTGGACGGGGTCCGAGTGCTAGGAGTCCTTTTTGAGCAGAGCGGTGTGTCGTCCCGGACATGGGATGAAGTTGTTGCGCGCACGACGAGCGCGCTAAGGATGGCAGCGCAGTTCGGCCTCTCCATGGAGGCCAGGGTGAGCGTCATCAAGGGCCGCGCGTGCGCCTTTGCCCACTATGTGGCCCGCGTAGCAGTGATGCCGCGTCGTACGGCGGGTCGGCTCGCGTCCCTTGTGGGCGCCTTTGTCTGGGACGGTGGCACGGCGCAGGTCGCTCGACGCCTTTGCCAGCTGCCGCCTTCTAGAGGAGGACTCGGGCTGCCCTGTGAAGCCACCATGGCGCGTGCGCTCAGCGCCAAGCTCGTAACTACGCTGGTGGAGAGCGACGCATACCTTGGGCGTTCGCTCATGTTTTATTGGATGAGCACAGTGCGGCGCTTCTTCACCACTGAGCGCCATATAGGTCCACAGGCCGAGAGGCCTCTGCGCTTCTATAGAGCGGCTGCTGGTTTTAAGCAGTCTGTTTGTACTGACTTGCCAGGAGTCGACCTGACTGAGACGCCCGCGTCTCGGCTGAGCGAGATGATCGCGTGCGTGCGCCTTGGCGCCGACGACCAGCGGCGCACCGCGGTACGCAAGTGGCGCACGTGGTGCACAAGTCGTCTCCCTCCGCAGGTCCGCGACTTTGAGTGGAGTGGAGGAGGAGATGGAGAGTCCTCCCCACGCGCGAACGCCTCTTATCATGGGGCCTTGTGCCCAACGCCCAGTGCGCGCAATGTGGAGCGCGGGAGACAGCGCGACACACTTTCTTTGAGTGCCGTGTTGCCCGGATAATGTGGTGGCAGGTGTATCGGATGTTTTCAGTTCGTGCCGGGCCAGGCATCCGGCAACCACGGGATTATTTTGGCAAACTAGTGTTTATGTCCGCTATGTTTGTTTTGTGGCGTCGCCGCTGTCTGGCCGAAGCCCGGCGTCAACCGGCGACGGCTATGTACCCCGCGTTGCAGAGCCTGCGTCTCCTTATCTGGCAATACCTGTCTGAAAGGCTTGCAGCGGATGGGGAGGCGCGGTTTCTGCGACGGTGGCACACACGCTTCTTTGTCGTGCACGAAGGTCGGCTGGTTATGCCGGCGCTGCGGTATTAGCCGGGCCGACCCCCCCCCCCCCCCCTCTCTTTACCGACTATGCTGGTTTGTTCGAGGATGGTGGTGTATAATTTTGAAAGGGCTAATCACCCTGAGAAAGATCCTTGCCCCCCCCCCCCCCCCGTGCTTCGTTGCTACGGGAGGCTGATTCTTCTTTGTCCAGTGTTCGTTCTATGCACTATAGGCTGTAATTTGTGATTTGTACGGTGTGTTAAAATAAGGTCATGGTGTTTCTGGGTGGCCACCCACTTTGTATACATTTGTTTTGCCCTCAGTCATGAGTGTGTTTCCAATGTTTTGTTTGTTTGCACTGTTGAGTAAACTTCCCTTTTATTCAGAGCCCGGATGATTGGAATTCAGTGCCCGGATGAGTGGATTTCAGTGCCCGGATGATGGCTCTCGGTCTCGGCGTGACGTCACCACACTGCCGACAACGGGGGCTAAAAGCATTTCATGCTTAATAAAACATACACTCGCCAAAGATGGTTTTTAAGACGTTGTTTCGGGACCCTTGCGGGTCCCTTGTTTTTAATGCTGAAAGATGGACGGAATGGGCCGCTTCTTATATGCGCACTTGACAGCGCAGTGAGTGCGCGTAGTTATCAGGGCGATTACCCTCTGTCCTGTTAATGATATGATCCGTGATCTGTATATAAAAGATTCTAAAAGCAGTCGTGACGATAAGGGTTTCATGGTATCTAAGTTTGTGGCGTTCTCCCAGTCAACGGTGTGGTTCATTCCTTGAACATGCTCTGCCAAGCCCCGACTTATCGGACAACAGAAGTGCGCGAGCGTACCTTACGGGCGGTGGACAACTGGCACGGATATTTTCAAAATAAGACGTGAGCATTGCGCATGTGCCGTCCAGCAAGCTGAAACTACAGCTCTGTCACGTAAAAGACCGTCTGGAGCGCCCACGTTTCCCCGGAGTGGTGTACAAAATCCTGTGCAAAAACTGCGATGCATCATACATTGGCGAATCAGGCGATTTCAAGAAAAAGATTAAGAGAACACAAGAACGACGTCAACAAATGTCGCACCTCATCCAACCCGCTGGCAGAGCATGCTCAAGGAATGAACCACACCATTGACTGGGAGAACGCCACAATCTTAGATACCATGAAACCCTTACCGTCACGACTGCTTTTAGAATCTTTTTATGTACAGACCACGGATCATGTCATTAACAGGGCGAAGGGTAATCTCCCGGATAACTACGCCCACTCACTGCGCTGTGTGCGCATATAAGAAGCGGCCCATTCCGTCCATCTTTCATTGTGAACAAGGGATCCATAGGGGTCCCGAAACTTCATGTTTTAAAAACCATCTTTGGCGAGTGTATGTTTTATTTTGCCACTATACTAATCAACTTGACATGCTGGTCTTCGGTGACGGCGTACCCTTACAAAAATGCTTCTTGAGGGTGTTGAAGTTCTCATGAACACACTCAACATGCAATGTTGAATTCGTGCTGGTGCCAGGATGACCTAGTGTTTTTGAATTATTGAGGCCGAATTGAAACTGATTAGAAAAGTGGCCGTCGTGCTGGAGTTGAGCATTCTCAATAAAATATATTCATTGGTTTCATGTTGAAATTACTGGGGTGAATCAACACATCATTTTTAATCTCGGCTGGGGCCACAAAAAAATTAAGCGCTGTGTGGCTGTAATCAGGGGGATATATACGTTTCCACTGCCATATAAGCGCCGCTAACAGTTCAAATCCGCCAACCGCACGCTGTGATCGCGCGCGCTACCGAGCGCAAGCCGACCACGGCGGGCCTAGCTCTGAGGGAGACCAAAGGAACGACGCACTTGGCACCGAATTTCGAGCCCCGTGCCTATTATGGTTGGGAGGATTACAGTTTAGCTCCTCATTATCGATATTTTAAGCCGAAGTTCTCTGAATATGAATTCTCTCTCAAAGTTCCATCGAGAAACATCATGCGAAAGTATCAGGAGGTGGGGAAGAAAACGAACGAATCACACGCGCCATCATCCTATTCCTTCTTTTCTTGTCACGTATCTCAAATGTGCCGTATTTCTCTCTTATCGGGGCTGTTGCGGCCCCGACCGCCGAGCGCCCGCAAACAGAACTCTAGTGCGGCCGGCGCCCAATAGCTCAAGGCAGCCGCAAATCTTCACTCTTTTCGAAACCAGGCGCCAGGGGTGAAGGGGTGTGACGGGTGTAGACGACGCCGAGAACGGTGGTGCCATCACTTCGCCGTTCATACAGCTGTCGCACTAAAAATAAGAATGTTCAACCTGCTAATCAATGCCCAACACGCTCTTCCCACTACTCAAAGGCTTTGCACTTTTTTTGCCGGCCTAACGTGTTTAGGGACCCTTAACGCGTGAAGCTTCAAAAATGTGACTGCGCCACTCACCAACGCTGTTGATTGCCGAATGGTTTTATTGTTATTGTTGTTGTTGCGCCCTCAGACCATCGTACATACCCACGACAACTTTTGGACAGGCAAGAAAAGAATCAAAGCCTGATAATAGAGCACAAAACTTAGGCAGAGCGAAAAATAAAAATCACAAAATGAGCAGCGATTTGATTGCCAAAAATAATTTAAAAATCTGGCCAGTTCAGGCAGCGGCTTAGTAACGAGTTTCAGCGACAGCCGGGATGATGATGATGTCCTCAGGCTTAATGGCATATACCCACGGCGGCGGATTGGCCTGGGTGCATAACTGATACAAACGCGCTGATGTCCCTACATTATCCCGCTTTCTTCGTCCTCTTCGCCTTGCGCTTCTTTACTGTCTTTTTGTTATTTCTTTTCTTCTTCTTCTTTATTGGTGTGCTTCATGTCGCTTTGGCTTCATACTTCTTCTCTTGTTTGGTCTTGTATTTCTTTCTTTCAGCGTTATTCTCTCCTTCTTCATTACCTTCTCTTTCGCTCATTTGCATTTTCATTTTTTGGTCGCCTGTTTTCTTTCCTCTACTTATTCCTTCCCTTCTTTCTTGTCTTCTTACTGACCCTTCTCATCTAATTCTTGGCTTCATTTTTTTCTTTGTGTTCTTCTCTTCTTCTTTCGTCATGTTGACCTCTTTCTTATTTCTTCGATTCTCTCTCTTCAATTCTGCCCTCTTCAATTTCTTTCTTCTTTTTGTATCTTCTGTTCTACCTCGGCTTGTATTGGCTCCTGGTTTGGCTTGCCACGGCTTGTGGATTTCTAAATCTACAAAACTACGAACTTGTGTTGGAAAACCATTTTAGGTTATGCCCGTATTCGAATAACGGCTTTCGACGTAAAAAAAAAGAAAATGATCTTATCCCGACTTTAGAATGGCGTAGAAAAGGACTGGTGCAGAAGAGTAAAATAAGAATAAACACAAACAGGGCGTGATCGGGCCGCCCAGCTGGGAAGCCTTGCTGAAGAAAAAAATAACTTGTAGACGACGTAGAGACCTGCCCCCGTGGCTATATCCCTGCTGTATAGCCTCAAATGGCCGTAAACGGGGTACTGACACATGTGGCGGTATCTTATAAGTACGAAACAGCTGTAGCTTACCGGTACTCACCTGTGAAGCAAAAACGTGGAAGGTTACCAATAGGGTTGAACTTAAACTGAGGTCGACGCTGCGATCCATTGGAAGGAAAATGTGGCAAGTAGCAGTAAGAGACAGGAAGAGAGTACAGTGTTTCAAAAAAAAAAACAGAGGTAATTACACCCCAGTTGAAATCAAGAAGATGGAATGAACAGTGGTATGGCATGTAATGCGAAGACAAGATAACCGATCGTTGCAAGGGGTAAGGAATTTCACGAGAAGGCAAGCGCAGCAGGGGCGGTAGAAATATAGCTGGGTTGGTGAAATTAGGAAATTAGGAAGTTTTCGGCGATACGATCGCCCCGCTGGCACAAGAACAGGCTAACTCGAGAGTTGTGAGTCAGGCACTTGCACTGCAGTGGACCAAGTAAGGCTGATGATGATGATAGGCAGCATCAAGCTCTGCAAAGGAATTTCCAGGAAAGATATGCTGAAGGAGGAGAAAGAATAGGAGGAGATTATTCAGCGTCTCAGGTTCATAGTGGAAATGGCCCATATGATTTGTATCTTGCACGCATGATGCCTAGGATTGCATCAACAGTAAAAACAGCTTGCTTAAAACGGGCAGTCGCCCACAAAGAAAAACAAGGAAGTGCAGAAGAGGGCCCTCATGGCAAGCTATGCCAAACAAAATTGACGAAAGTTCGTTGCAGTTCTGCAGAACCTTAATCCAGAGCGAAACGTGCTTTTGTGCAATTCCATCTGCAATTCTTGACACATTTCTTTCTGCACTTCTTGCTTCAATTGTTTACACATTTCTTCCTTGAATTCTTTCTCACTTTTTAAATTTTGTTTTTATTTTTGTGTTTTTATTCTCACCTATGTGTAATTCAATTTTATTTTTATTTTTCGTTTTCTTTAGTTTATATATTTATATATATATTGTTATTATTTTATGGCTTATGATTTTTGTATGTTCAATTTATTATTTCATTTTATTATAGCTGTAGTGTAGCAGCCGAAGCCCTCCTTTGCCAACGCCGCATTGTTCACCGCTCTGCAACGGCCTACTACCCTCAAACGAATGGCATTACTGAACGGTTCAATCGCACATTGAGCGACATGATCGCCATATATGTTGCCTCTGACCACTCATATTGGAACCGCATTCTCCCATTTGTGATATATGCTTACAACACTGCCAAACAGAGCACAACTGGCTTCTCTCCCTTCGTTCTTCTTTACGGCGGCGAGTCTACCTGTACCATGGATACCGTGCTTCCGTATCGTCCCGATGTCTCCGTGTCTCTTACCCTTTCTCAAGCAGCGACCTATCATGAAGAATACCGCCAGCTTACACGCTTTCTTACAATGCAGGATCAGAATCGCCAGAAACACCTTCGCGCCCCTACCAGTCCGCTTCCATCTTATACCCTAGACTCGCTCCTGTGGCTTTGGGTTCCTTCAACGAGTCCCGGTCTCCCCACGAAACTGATTTCGAAGTACCAAGGCCCGTACCGTGTCGTCTGCCAGACCTCTGAACCGCTTTCGCCGCCCCAAGATGCGCGCCGTCGCGGCCGTGAAGCAGTGCACGTCGACCGCCTCGAGCCTTACTACGATCCTCCTACCGTGTGTGCTCCCAAAGTCGGCAGGATGCCTCCTTTTTCGCCTGGAGGTAATCGTAGTGTAGCAGCCGCGCTCTCTCACTGTGGGGAACTGTGTGGGTGAAAGATGACGACGATTCAGAGGCGTGAAGCTCGCTCGCAGCCAGAACCTTTGCCTGGAGCTTTGCTGCACGTTGGAAGACGACCAAGGTACTGCTGAACCACAACACCCTCTTACATTGTTTTCATTTTCTATTTTGTCATTTTTATTTTGCTGTCGGCTGCCTCCAAAGGTCGGTTAGCATAGCGATATTAACTTGAAGAAAAGAAGCAGTAGAGATTTCGGTCTAAAAATCAGCCCTCTCATTCATAAGAATAAGGCAGGGAAACAACAAAAGACGCACATATATCCGGTTTGATTATTTTAGGCCTTTAAAAAATTCATCTGCATCAGCTGGAGAAATGGCATCGCATTCCTCAGGACATAACTTTCTCATCGCCTTAACCATCACCAACAATTCTGCGAGGGATATAGGCCCGAGGAGATGGCTGGCAGGGTAGGTGGGCTTATTTACCTGAGTCCAGATAGAATGAATTACTTCCAACGCCAGTCTTTTCTTCACAATTTGCAGCATCAGGAGCAGCTATACTGTACGACAGGTATTGCGCTAAGTGGCCCTATACCACTCTTCCTGAGCACTTACGCACAAGTAAATACTTAAGTTTTCTCTCCCGCCACAAAATATTACGCTTTGAGTATCCACTATATATCGTTCCTCCAGAAGTTTTACGCTGCCATCCAAGTCACTGACTTGATATCTTATTTAGCTTTCTTGAATGCTGTTTTCTTTGTTATTTGTTATTTGCTTAATTGCTTAGCGAGGGCCTCGATTCTGGCAGCCTTGATGCCATAGGAAGCATAAGAGGGTTCTCACACAGCTTCCACCCTCTCCGTTCGATGACGTTCTACGTCACACCTGCGGTAACTCAGGACGTTCTACGTCCGCCGCTTATGAACGTGGGTGGCGCTGATGAATACTCTCAAGGTTAGGTTACTTGTAAACATAAATACCCCCGAAAGCAGGTTTGACAGCCGTCACCGTAGCTCAGAGGTAGAGCATCGGACGCGTAATTCGGAGGTCGTGGGTTCGGATCCCACCGGCGGCATGTGGTTGTTTTTTCTTCTGCTTTTCTAGTCAATTAGCTTGAAGCGATGACATATTCTAAATTGATCAACACCACAATATAAATAAATTAATTTTAAAAAAAATAAAAAAATCCCCTGTGCCCCTTGGTTTCTGTGGCTGTTGGCTTCTGTCATATTTTTATCCGAGGTCAGCCAGCAGCGCAAGCAGCACCGTTTAAATCATAATACGCCGGCATTAGGGAGTATGTGGGTCGGATTTCATTAGTCAATACCGCGAGTAGGGAAGTGAGATGTGCAGGCAGAGATATTATTACTGCTTGTTTCGTGTCTGTTTTCTGCACAAAATTCGCAGATGGCGAAAGCCTGCGGTGTTGCTCGAACGTTGGACATAACAGAATTTCTGCGAATCACTACAATCATCATGTCACTGAAACGATGAAGAGGCTTAAAATCGCGACCTCGCGAGGCTGGCACATTCCCCGTGCGCGTGCAAGCGTTCTGACCCGGTTCGATTTCAGAGCCGAGTCTTCTCTAGGTGCTGCCCATCGTCGCCTCTTAGTCTCTATTCAGGGCTACTGTGCAACCTCAGCTAGCAAGGCATTTCCACCCAGAGTTCACGTAAGTATATATCCTTGCAGCCGTCATCGCGTCCACAGTGACGACCTTTGAAGGTGCCACCAGACGCAGTGCCGCAAAGCTTTTATTCTGTTTCCTTTTCGGGCGCAGGCAGACACTCTTATGCAGTCTGAAGCACCGAACATGTGCTGCGGCCATGCCCGCGAGCCCTCAAGTCTGGAAAGCCAGCACCCCTCCAAAGTCCGGGAAGCGGGAGCTCAAGTTTCGCGCTCGCCCAGTTCTTGCAATTGGTCCGGTAAGCCACTTGCCCCCTAAATTTCAGAAGCGCCGAATTCCGCTAGAGGTTGCGTGGACCTCACGCGCTTCGCAATATGCGCCGGCATTCTCGAAAGGTTTCTCGCTCGGAGCCCCATTCACTACACCGGCGTTCTTTGCATTCTGCAACTAGCTCAATACTGCGATCATCGCAACGTTTACTGGCGCTTGATAATGCCCCGGACAGCTTTCCGTAAGTTGGGCTGTCCGCCAGAGCAGAAATCGATGCGCTAAATACGATTTGACCGCGAGCTTCGGGGTAAAAAAGGCTGTCTGGGGATACGGTTGTGTTCAGGCCCATTCATTTGTCTTATTTGTCTCAGACCTTAACCTTTGCAGGTGGAGATAGGCGGTCTAGCCACGCGCGCGTTTTTTCGCCGCGCTGCATTAACCAACGTGGCAGCATAGACGTGAATCCCAAGAAGACGTAGGGACACGTCACGTGATGCCTGCTCCACGAGCAAATGCTTCGTTGTGTTAATCTACTTAACGGTGCTTTCATGCCGGGCATAATCGTGGTGACACCAGAAACGCGAGAGCGTACCACTAGGTACAGGTACAGCCTCTTGCTACACACACAGCACTATTAGCTTATTTGGAGAAGGAAATCGTTCCTAGCTGCCCATCCTGTGTTGTGTGCTCATGTCATTCTCGACAGAACCTCTCGGCAGAAATTGCCAACGCGAGGACAGTTCACAAAAATGCCGATATGACCATGACAACCGAGGTTCGCCAGTTGCTTCAATGGCAGCCTTGTTGTGTTTACAAACCCACTTTCTCTATTCAGTGACAATTGCGACTAACTTCCCCTTGGAGGTGGATGATAGGAAATTCTGCTCTTTTCTTTAATGCTTTTCTCATTTCTCGTAGCAAAGAAAAGCGCCGATGCACCCAATGCTTTTATGTCTCGGGTACGACTTCGCGCAAAAGAAACAAAAAACATGCACCAGCTTCTTCTTCCTCCTCTGGCGTTTCAATATCTAGAAAGGGATGCTCTGTTCCATACTTCCCTCTTGCTCAGGTCATTCTGGTCGACGCACTGGCATCGGAGCACGCCATGGTCATCTCCCAGCCCTACGCCTTCGCGGTCGAGGACGGGAACCAACCGTTGGGCATGGCATCGCCACGGCACCAGCCCGAGCGTTTAGGGTGAGTGCGCTTGCAGACAAATTGAAAGGCCCTTCTTATTAACAAGCTCCGCACGTTGAACGTCCCCGCAATATGCAATCACTGGACGCAATGCCACCATATCTGGACCCATTTGTGGACTTCTAAAGCCATTCCTTGCGAAACAGATCTTAACACAACCACGAGGCTGTGCTAACTGCCGTCTTATGAAACTTTATAACTAGCAGAAAGTAATCCTGTGCAGGAAACTAGTTAATGGGATTGGGTGGCTGATTGTTAACGTAAGGAAGGGAACCAGTGATGCATGGTGAAGCGTCACGCAGCTCCTTCCGCGGATGTTCGGCAGAAGCGAACAGAATGATCTTCTTGTGGTCCCCGGTCACTGCGGTGTCCTGCTGGACGGCTGTATTGTCCTTCAGAGGACGAGGGTATGTTAAATACGACGCCATCGTAACGGACCTTTTTATGCTGTACACACAAGTGTGGTGTTTTGCGGTGCTGTTTGTACTAAAGGCGTCGGCCTTGACCTGAATTATCGACAAAATAGTCCGCACGGCCACAGAATCGCTGGCACTATGGATAAAGAGAAAGCGCTTCGTATCTCTCTTGCTCGGCTTACAGCGTACGTCTGGCCGCCACGCGTTCGCAAGAGCTCAGACCTGAAATGACACTGAAATGAACGGGTCGCTTTATAGTCTTGCGAGCGCTGTTTAAATAACAACAACCACCTGAGCTCTCCGTCGATGACCTGTTTAAAGCCATGCCACTAATGCGCAGGGCCTCCTTAGGGTTGGACTCCAAAGCGTGCCACTGGTGTACGCCAGCGAGCTGGGTCATTCGCATGGTCAGGCCTCCGGCACTGAACTCGGACCAGACTCAAGCACCCTACTTCAGCGACGTTGGTGCAGCCGTGCTGGGCCTAGCTTGCTGCTTCAGCCACCTTGGCGAGGAAACCGACTGGTCACTGCCCTCGGCTTCGAAGGCTGCTGTCAACGGGGAACGGAGCAGCGGGGTGAAAGGCGGGGCGAAAACCGCCCGAGAGTTCCTGCGCTCAAAGACAGCAGCCCAAGGCGGACCCCGTCCGCGTGTCGCACTAGTCGGCGACTGCGGATTTGCTGCTGCGGCACCAGGTATTCACAAGGGTTATTTGGAGGTGGCTGGTCGATCGCTTCTTACTGCTCGATATAAGAGGGTTCTCCCTGGTATGGAGGAATTCTCCGGGGGGAGGGCTCATGGCGGCGGCGGCCGCGGGGGAAAACGCACCACACTTCTTGCTGTTGCCGCTTTCTGCTGCTGCTCCTGTTTCTACCGGCAGCGCTCTCTGCGAGCTTCTTCTAAATCGTAGCCGGGAGTACTTGTATAGCGGCGCTACTGTGAGCGGGGAGACCTGGACACCTCGAATGTTCTGCGGAAGAGACATTTGGCAGAGGGGAGTTGCAGCGCAGGTGGCTCGACAGTCTCCCGGCGGACATCTTGTCGAGAGTGTAGCGTAGGAGCGGCCCTCTTTCCACTCACTTCCGGTCGGTAATTCTGCGACCAAGAAGAACACCCCAAAGCTGAAATGGCGGAGCTTGCATCCAGCGGTGCGAGCCTGGACACATTGCACCCTCCATTCCAAAACGTTTCAGGTGGCGGTGACGCGTCGCTACAAAAGCGGGATGCCTGCGACGCCACTTTTACCGAATAAAAGGTCATTTTCCATCGAAATGCTTTGAGGCGGGCCTTTTCACCGATCAAGGCTTCGAGAAGCGATCTACAGAGCAAATTCAGCAACGATGGGAGATTTGTTAGCAAGAAAATTTTGTTTGGTTTGGTTTATGGGGTTTAACGTCCCAAAGCGACTAAGGCTATGAGAGACGCCGTAGTGAAGGGCTCCGGAAATTTCGACCACCTGGGGTTCTTTAACGTGCACTGACATCGCACAGTACACGGGCCTCTAGAATTTCTCCTCCAAAGAAATTCCAGCCGCCGCGGCCGGGATCGAACCCACGTCTTTCGGGTCAGTAGCCGAGCACCATAGCCACTGAGCCACCGCGGCGGCTGCCAAAATTTCGTTTATAGTTGGGGCATAACTGATTTTTTATGATCTTACGCTACATTTATAACGTTATTATCATGTTGTGATGTTGGTGCGCTATACTTATGTTGCGTTATCCTGGCGAGCCTTTGCGCCAATGAAGGCTTCGAGTACCGAACTGCCTAGCAAATTGAGATTTGATTTGGAGGTTTCTATCCAGGACATTTTGCGGCGTGACCTACAGTGACCGGTCTCGCCGCATCGCCTGGTCCTTGCGTCCACCATACTGCGCATGTGCGAGGAGCGAGTGACGTCACTGCGCACAGCTGGCGCGCCTCGCCGCGCGCGCTCGCCGCTGACGCTGCTCTCGCCAGAGCAGAGCCACGTGATGTCACTGTTCAAGCTACGTATATGCTGGCATAGCAGAGCTAAGCCACCGCCATTTTTTTTAGAGTAGGGTACTAACTGATTTTTTTATGTTACGCTACAATGATCACGGTATCGTGTTGTGATGATGTTGCGCTATCCTGTTATACGCTGTCTAGGATTTATAGTTTCACAACTAGTCCACCATGTTCTTTTCTAACCTCTCGTCTGCAGCTACTCACCTGCGCAGCTTTATATTAAGTGTATACAATATGACGAAATGTATAGTCCTGCTCAATATGAGAGAGAAATAAGGCTGGGGATTTATTCATAGACATCTGCTTGATTATGTGGACCAGCCCAGTTGTTAAAGTTACCAGAAATATTGCGAATTTGTCCAAAACCTTTGTCCCTCTCACATTCACCTCACGTACAGTGATCACGCAGGTCACCCGTAGGGTCTACTGCAGGACAGCTGAAGACCGCAGTTCAAAGCATTAAGCACACAAAGCGGGGTCTGTGATGATTATCATCTACGGACAGAATGAACGTTTGGGGGTGCCGTGATCCACGGCATAAGTATTTTTAAATTAGTTTCAGTGGTTCATTTTCTTTTGCCACTGTTAGTACGCGGTGGGCTTGTAAGGGGGTAGAGGCATTTATTTTATATAGGTCGACTTAGTGTTACTCAGGGGAGGCGTCTTCTCCTTGGAAGTAACGGATTCGTTGCGTCATAATATTCTTATCGCCCCTACATTCGACAAACAAGCGACGCAAGTGGTTTGAAGCACCTGCGCATATTATTTGTGCTTATATACGGGAACCCGCAAGTAAGATCTGTAGCCGAGTGATCCATTAGCGCAATAACGGGACAGTGCTGATAGCACTGGCACAATCGCTTTCATGCACTGAGTGCAGCTTTGGGTTTGGATTTTAAATGCGTTCTTACTGCAGGATATGACGGTTGTACTTTCTAGGTCGCGGTAAAAGAGTAGAGATTTCCGCTTCCAGGCGCCTTTTCACAAGCATGGCGTGGGCGACTCCTACAGGATTCCCCGCGACCGGACGTTGAATTGCTTATCGAGCTGTCCTGTTTAGTCGCAGTGATGTGCTCAGGACGAACTGGTGGTCTAGTTGGTCACACATACCGAATGAATGTCGCCGCGCAAGAAAGAGGCGAACACTGACTGAAAACGCACCACAAAGCGCCAGTCGCAGTGACGCGAACGTCGAAAGCTGTTGAACCTCTTCTTACGGCAGCAGCTACTCGAAAGACAGTTGCGAGACTTTTGGGATTCGGCGCAATCCGATGAATTCTACCGACCACTCACAGCCGCGCTACAAACAGCGCGAAAAGAAAAACCATCTAGCTGTTTGTGTGTCATCCGTACGCAGAGCACTCCTGACGTTGAATTCCATGACAAATTACTGTGAACGCTGAGAAATATCAAAAATACCTAATCTTCGCCGATTACGTCGTCAGGGCTGTCTTTTACAGATCGTACAAAAAACAAAAACTTTTTTGATTTCTTCGTATTGCACGCAGCCCTATCATGGCGCGAGTGGTCATTACGAAGACGAGAACAACGTTCTCGAAGTCATGCTAGTTGTTTTTCAGGTGGCTGTCGTTTTCTCTGCTGAACAACGCGAACATTAGCTCTGCTTTACGAAACACGCAAAGATGACCCGCACAATTAATTTGTAGCCAACTAAAAAGATTGGTGGGGGCTTAGCTTTGGTTAAGCCTGGTAGGTTGCGAAAGCGAGCGCAGCGCCTCTAACGAAAGGACGCGGCACGCCGCGTCTAAATAAGGAAGGCAGCGCGCCGCGTTTACAGATCACGCGTGGCTACCGGCCGCCGCTGCGCGACGACTCGACTTGGTAGCCCATCTCTCACCCTTGTTTGGTGTCACGCTATGACGTCACTAGGCGTGGCATGACGTCATAGGTCATTCTAATTGTCACGCGTGGCTAACGGCCGCCGCTCCGCGTCGACTCCACTTGGTAGCCCATATCTCACCCTGATATGACGTCAGAGGTCATTCTAAAGATCAAAAGTGGCTACCGGCCGCCGCTACGCGAAACGCCGTTCATGAGCGCATTATTGCTTTCGCAATAAAATCACGGCATACGTTTTTGGTGATGCTAGGTGTATTTGTTTCTATCTTTATTTGAAACGTTTGTGCGCAGTTCCGCCCGAGAAGACCCTGACGTGACTATGCCACCCTACAGCGCTCGCAAGAAACGCAATGCCAAACAAATGGTTTTACAGGATTCGCACACAATACATGCATTGAGGTCAAGGCAGCTACAACAATGAATACGTATTCACAGTGTCTAATTTTCAAGAGCGGATACTAGAAATCAGCGGTGGATTATAGAAATGAAAGAAAACTGTTACGCTTCTATAATAATTTCTACAGTCAAGCATTACAGTTGTGCTTGAGTACAAATTGTGCTAAGACGCACAAAGGCAAATACCATTGTTTCAAATTTCCATCAGTGGCACCGAGAAGACGCTTTGGACTGAGTTTCAGTATCAAATCTCATCGAAGATGTGAGGCATGACATGTATCGACATTAGTGTGTCACCACCACGGCCAACGCTCATTTTACGGCCATTTCATAGATGTCGATGGGTGAACATGCAAGAGCCGCTGCCATTCACGTTACGCAGAAGCGTGAGTGCGCCTTATATTGCTTGGTCCCCTACCCAATTTGGAAAGTGGAACTTCCATTGTTTCACATTTTTTTAAGGAGGTATCTATACAAACCCCAAAGTTTCAGTAGCGGTTCCTTTTCCTTTAAAAACCAGTAGCTTTGACTATGTCCCTGGGCATGCAGCCTTGAGCACCTGGCGCTACGAGGCCTGGACCATTCGAGGAACAGCGGGCTCCGGGGCCAGTTGTGGCACGGAGTGGCGTCACCCGATGAAGCCGTGGGCGAGATTGGCTCCCCGTCAAGCACCCCGCCGGAGGCCACTCTTCGATGCCCACCTGGCGTCGTTGACAGAGAGGACACCGACGCAGCGGTGGACAAGCCACACTTCACCGACGTTCGTTAGCGTCGCACCGCCGCGGTAAGCGAGCTGAGTCGCCGTCCTCGCTAAGTTGGCCTTGCATTCGCTTTGTTAGTGTGTGCACTAGACTCCCACGGCTCCTCGCCAAATGCTGACGCGAAGCGCGGCTCGCGCCCTCAGCGCATAGAGCGCGATGTATTTGCTCAAGAAACACTCAATGCCGGAGGTTAAGACCGGTACAAACAGAAAGCGAGACTTAAGCCTATATTCTCCGTGTGCTGGTGAGCGTCTGTCCAGTGAATTAACACTCACATGCTGTCTTTAGGTGCATATGTACTTTGTTTTTTCGTTGCTTTCGTTTAGCGCGCAGTCATATATGAGACGTGTGCGTTCCGCAAAGTGTCTCAATGATCACTGGCGTGGTCCACGGTTACTACACCGCTCAGAACTCTTACAGAAATGCATGTTGATTTTTTCATTTCAAGTGTAATGATTTCAGGCATCGCACTCATTTCTGATTGGAGCTTGCGATGCACAGCTGAAGAAATTGGCTGCTGTGCTGTGTTTCCGCTAATATATGTTTTTTTTTGTGCTTGAAAAGACTCACTAATTTGTGGTTGCAAGCTTAAAGTGCCTTTGTATATGTTTCATAATACATTCAAACTGCTAAGCAGTGTTTTGGGAAAAAGAAAAATTAAACATCCAGACAGCCACCTTCTTTCCAACGTCTTTTCAACACCACATAGAATGGACCCTTCAACAGGGTGTTACTATTCAGAAAAAAAAAAGAGATAAATGTTAGATTTTGGTTGAAACGTGGAACTGTGTGCAGCACGCCATGGCTAACGGCTGCGGCTCTGCGTTTCGGCTTGAGCGTGCGGGAGATAGCGCCAAGAGCCCGCGCAGCTAGAGCAGCACGCTGCCCCGGCTCCGGAACTGGTTACAGGGGGCAACGGTGACGCCGCGAAACGCTGGAACGGGCGCCAAAGGGATGCGCTCTAAAGAAAATGAAACATCCGGAATGCCGTTTTCTTTGTAATGCCTTTTCAGCACTACATAAAATTTCTGCGTTAATGGTCTTTTAAACAGGCTGTAAGTACCCGGGGGAAAAAAAAGATATGCAATATTTTGGTTGAAACATGGAAGAGTTCAGAGCAAGGCCCATCAATTATTTGAGCAAACTGCGCCCCTCTATAATCTCAAGCTAGCATTTAACAAGAAGATCGAGAAAATGTTGGGCACTGTTATAAAATGACGATATATGCCACTACGAGGCATTGGCCAAATTCGAGCTGTTTTTAGGCACCGTGCTCATCTAACTCCAGAGCGTCACGCGCGCCACTAGCGGTGGCACGCGCGTCCATAGTGAGAAGGCGGCGCGCGTTCAGTGAGATGGCGACGCTCACTCGCCGGAGCGGCAGTGAGCTAAGCAGAATTTTTTGGTACGCTTGTGATGTTATTTCAGACGCCATTGAACTTCGTTAGGAGAATAACAAATTGTTCTCTTGTATGCTGCCTGGGAATTCACCGGAATTTGCCTAGGACCAAGTCTCACGCGCAACTTACCGACCGAAAATGGACAGGGTAACGTCCTTTTCACTCTGGAACTCGTCGACCTTTTACTTTCATTGCGATTCCGTGTAGCACAGCTGACCGTGTGAAATATCTCGCGAAGATAACAGGTCTAGTACTGTCTTCTAAATTTTGAGGTCGGGAGGAAAGCACGCTGTGTGTATCAAAAAGACAAGACAGACATTGTTTACTGCACTCGGTAATGAATTATATCCAATCGCTTCTTCAGAGCACAATATGCGCCCCTTGCCGTGCGGCTGCTGAAAAATAAATAATTTCTCTTCTTGCGTTTTTTCTTCCCAGCAGCTTATACCATCTTAAATGCACCCCAAATTATCGGCTTTGAGATAAAAGCTTAAGGTGGGCGCAACATTTTCTATGTGTCGGGCGACATGCTGCTGGTCATCATTAAACGTCATGCAGCTGTAACCACTGTCAAATTTTACGACTGCCTACCTTAGTTCCAGTTATGCGTGGAATCCTTTGTTCTTTTGAATGAACTTGGTTCTTCTGGGTGCTTATAGAGAGCTCGGCTACTATGACATGTTTTTCATATATTTCTGCTCCTGCATCTCAGGGACTTAGACATATTCACCAGATATATTTTCATGCATATCAGCGTTTGAATACAAATTCCTCCTAGAAACTCAAAGCACCAAATCTTGCGGGGAAATGCCGTTTTTTCTGTATCAAAGTCGCGCCGTTCGGCACTCTCACCTTAGCTGGGGATTTCGGGCCACTCGCTTGTCCCATTCGAGCAGTTCAATTGTGCCTTCTTGATTGTTTTCTCTAGTAGGAAGGTCTTCGCGTTCTCCCAGTCCCTCGGCGCGCAAGAGGTGATTCTGCCCGTATTTAATGCCTACAAAGTGGTTGAGCATATATTCCACCTTCAGCAGCTTTGCAGTCCCCAAAAAGAACAAACATAAATTATATAGCCCACACAAAAGTATCTTGGAACCATCAGTGTTTTCCTTTTGTCTTGAGGGTGCATCGCGCAGACATGCGCGATGTACCGGGCCAGCACTTCACGCCTGTCTTTCGACAAAATTTCTTTCACGTCAGGTACGTGAAAGGATTCAAAAAGCTTGATGCCGTTAGCCAAGTTGTTTCCTCGAAAAAAAAAAAACAAGCTTCTCAACCCAAAGGCAGACGAAGCAGCGCACAAGTGTTGTCATGTAGTCACGGAAAATCGCCTGCTACGGCGCTGAGCCATCTCACTTGGGACGCCAAACTGGCCGTTGGTGGCGCGGCACGCAGCTCCGCTGGTGGAGGCGCCTCGCGGGAGCACGGTGCCTAAACCGCCGTCTGTAGCTCATATAATGGTAATAAAATAAAAACAACAGGTGTTAGTCGTGAGTTGCTAACTTGCACAGTTTTCTCAAATACATTGGGTCATACGTATGCAATAAATAGCAGGTATAAGCCAGGAGGTTTAACTGCGAAGTTCTTTTAGTTTGTGTGGATCATTGCTGCATGAAAAATGAAAAAAATTCGCAGCGCTTCCAAAAGATACTGCTCTGTTGTCTTCCTGCATCATAAGTTGCGGTGAGAATTTTCAATGAGAAAAATTAATGCCGCAAGTACTGAAAATTTTAGGGATGAGAGTCTGATGGAAAAAGTTAATGCAAAACCTCCTTCAAATTCCATGCCACCTGTCTCATGCTGTACCACAACAGAAGTTGTCATTGTTATCAAATTCCGATTACTCACGATAAATCAATTTATAGTAACTTCAAGGGTGACAAGGTAAAAAACGGATTCAAAGAATATATTCGGCCAAACAATAATAAAATAATTACAAAGGTTGATTGATTGTGTAGTAACAGTTAAGGCTATAGTCCATGCGGAAAGGCGATTCGATTCCTTCACGTACCGTGTTTGCTTAATGTAACTGGGCAACGGTGGTTTGTTTCGTAGCCCCGTGGCGAAGCCCTTACCGCAGCGCTTAAGCTCTGAATCTTTGTAAAGCAAGGTGAATCCTTGTCTTCGCGTTGTGATAACTTTAGGTCTTTAGAGGTGCCGTAAAGCCTCCCTTAATCCAAAAACCTGCTGCTCGTTTTCTTTGGTAGATTGTATACGTGGCCGAAATGACAAAAAAAAAAAAACATTTCGTCTGCAGTATGGTGTGCCGTCCATCAGACTATGATAAATACACGCAAAGTTATGATTCTGAAGGTGCATATTGAAGGCGTGAATTTGGACGATAAAATATGGTATGAAAAACACAAAGCAGCGAGATGGACAGATTATAGACTGGACATCATTATGAGTGTGCTGCCTTTTCTGTTATGATTTGAATGAAACATACTTAATTTTTCCGCCCTATTTTAATGACTGGATGAGGTAATACTGATTAGGGTCCCAAAGATATGTGCCGTATTCGTGTTTGAAACGAAATAACAATAATGATATCAGAAATTCCACAGGTAATTTTGAGGAAGCTCTGCCGAGCCCAAATCATGAGTGCTCCCACATTTCTCGAATTACTCGCTTTTCCAATGTCTCTGCGTTTCCGAGGCTAACAGTCTGCTATCGCTGTGCGCTCCGCTCCTTTTCCTGTTCACAGATGTGCGCACTGCATGAAGCACCGAAGCGGGAACTGGATTTTTGGTCGCCGGTGTGCATTCGTCAGCAGTGCGCTTGTACGTGGAGGCCTCGTAGGCACCGAGCCCACTGCGCGCTGACGACAGCGACCAGGAGCGTCATAACCAAGCGCTATGTGCGAATTTTGAAGCCTGCCGATAAAGAAGTCCTGCAGTGTCATTGTCAGCGTCTGGGTGTGATTTCGTACCTAACATACACCGTCGTTCTCAGTATCAAGTCGTGCTTTTTACGGCATATTTACGGCAACATGCACAGGAATTTTTTTCTGGCGAACAGCATAAACTCCGCTAGAAGACGATGGAGTTCAAACTGAGAGATTCTGAAGTCTTCATAGGTACTTTCTTTCTAGTTTCACACGCAACTTACCTCGCTGATTTTAACAGCTGATGCAATGCCTTAGTTTTTCAATGTTTGCTAATGTTCACGGATTTTCTAGAGGCCAGTCCCATAGTGTTTTGTCTCCGCTTCGGACAGTTTCGCATCCCGCGCTACCACTGCCTGGGACATGTTTCGATGGGGACTCACTGCCTCTTTTGGGTGACATTGATTTAGGAATCTCCCCACATACTTTGACAGAACCTAGGGCAGTGAACGTAGAAGGCAGGAACAATTTTTCTCTGTTAAGGGCATAAAACAGCACGGTTTTATGCTCAAAAATACGAACTTACTTATTCGTTCAGCTTGAAAAAGGTCACGCTATTCAATTTTACATGCTGGTCTTCGGAGACAGCGCACCCTTGCAAATTGCTTCATGAGAGGGTTGAAGTTCTCATGAGCACACTCAACATGCAATGTTGAATTCGAGTTGGTGCCAGGATGGCCTAGTGTTTGTGAATTATTGAGGCTCAGTTGAAACTGATTGGAAAAGTGGCCACCATGCTAGAGATGAGCATTCTCAATAAACTTTCTGCATTGCTTTCATGTTGAATTGATGTTGAAATTTCTGGGGTGGATCAACACATCATGTTGAATCTCGGCTGTGGTAAAAAACAAACCTTGGAATACATTCGAATTGCGCCAGATGGACCGACTACCGATGAAATTGTTGGCGGTAGATTCACATGTATTGCTGCAATTTCTGGTTAACGTGATTCTGACATCCGCAGTCGTGTAGTGCTCCACGCATACAAACACGTGTGTGTGTGCGTGTGTGTGCGTGTGCGTGCGTGCGTGTGTGTGTGTGTGTGTGTGTGTGTGTGTGTGTGTGTGTGTGTGTGTGTGTGTGTGTGTGTGTGTGTGCGCGCGCGCGCGCGCGCGTGCGTGCGTGCGTGCGTGCATACGCTCTCGCCTTATACATCCATCAGAAAGAAAGCATGGAACAGTATTGCACACGAGGCTCAGAACAAAATTTATTGAAAAACAAGAAATACTTAGCTTACAAAGGCTCACATATGAGTCGAGGCAACTAAGGGCACGGGCCGTGCTGAGGGAGTGTGATACAATGGGGAAAAGTCTAGAAATTAAAAATTCCAAATATATGCGATAGCATTTTATGGAGTTCATTGATACAAAAAGAAAAGAAGGCAAACGAAATGAAATAAACTTCTGCGGGAGCTCCGGCCACACAGCATGTTTAGTACTCTGCAGTCAGTGGTCCTTTGGGCTCACATGTACAAGGAGAGACGTGGGCCTGCGGCTTCACAAGCAAAACAAGATGAGCAATACAGGCCCAAATTTCCAACACACACTGCGGGTGGGCAGCTGAAAAGTCGCTTGATGTGTTGCAAAGGAATAGGTTAGTATGCTGTCAGAAGTGCCACGGTACCCTTTCTGAGTTGGATGTGGCGGGTCGACCACCTGCGGAGGATCCTTTGCTCACCAAGGGTTAAGAGTTGACTATCTAGGTAGCCCTACAAAATCACCGACAGACGTGCTAGCATCGGGAACATGAACCGACGGGGTTGTCGCGAGTGTTCGGCTGCGTTCCTATTCTGCCAAAGGATCAGGCCGATGGATTGCGTCAAGAGTCACTCGAACGCCCCGCGTAGTTTCCCTTCGCGCAACCCAGGGATGGAAAAAGCGCGTGAAGCCAAAGGGCCGAATGTCCTAACCTCAACACACTCATCAAACACATGCGTTTTTGACTCAACCTGGCCACAGTTTACGCAGCGCCAGTCACGAACCACACCCCAGGAGTGGAGCCTGTCTCGACGCGCCACCGGAAATCCCTCACCACGTGCGGTAGATTGCTAGAATGAACGTCCACCCACTTCGGATGAGGCGCGCACGAGTGGCGAATGTCCAGCGGTAACTCGGAGAAACAAAGGGTCTCACAAAGCCTGGATGCAGTCAGGTCGCGCCATGGCTCATCTGGAAACATCTCTCTCAACTGCGTATACATGCGTGCCGAGGCGGCGTAGAACGCAATAGGGGTTAGCGCCGTTGGTGCGTTGTTCCCCAGACCGCGCGGTACCAAGACACGCCGCTTACTTCTGAGCCAATATAGCAGTAAAAGCCGCCCCACATAGTCTTACTCGCCCACAAGTTGTGCTGTCCATTTGACGCACAGAACCCGGCAAATGGTAACTAGACACGGCATACTCCACCCCGCTCTCGTGGGCGAAACGAAGGTGTGTACGCGCGACGAGCTTTGTGCCGCCTTCTTAAAACCAGCTGAAAAGCAAGGTATTAAGCTCTCGCACGACATGAATGGGAGGGAGTGCCACAAGTGCCACAAACCAGAGTTTAAAGCACAGGACATTCTACACAAAGTACGCCCTCGCCGCCAGCGGCAAGGAAGACTCAGATACCGCGGCCACTTGGTGATGCACGGTGCTCACAATCCGGTGCCAAGTGCGCGGAGAAACGCCGCCAGCCCAGAATGTCACGCCAAGAATGGTGACTTGCGCGGTGAGAGCAAGGCCTCCCGGTAACGAGTCAACAGAGCGTCCCAAACACAGCGCCTGACTTTTACTACAGTTCAACTTACCGCCAGAGAGGAGGGCGTACTCAGCATACTCGCGCGAGAACCACACGAGGCTGTCTGTATCGCGTTGCAGCAGGGTGACGTCATCTGCTTAGGAAACGGCTTTGACATGCGTGGTGCCCGGCAGCGGCGTGAGACGATGAATAATTGCATTCTTTTCTTTCGCCTCCTTCCGCGGAACATTCCATGAAATTCCTTTGTACAATTTAAGGCTGCCTATCATCATCATCATCAGCCTTACCAGGCCCACTGCACTTTAAATTTATCCCTCATACCTCTCGAATTAGCTCGGTCTTGTGCCAGCGAGCCGACCGTATCGCCGGAGACTTCATGAATGACCAGGAAGCTTTTCGTATCTGTCTTGCCTGGCTCAAAGCGTACGTTTCGACATCAAGCATTCCAAAGAGGTCGGACCGAAAATGACACTGCAATTAATTGGTCGCCGTTTAGCAGCGTGAGCCTTCTTCACATAACGACAGCCCCCTGAGCGCTCCTTCGAAGACCTGATTAATGCCGTGCCGTTATTGCGCAGGGCCTATTTATCGTTGGAATACATAAGGCGCCAGTGCGGTACACCAGCGACCTGGGTGGGGCGGCTAGTCAGGTCTCCGGCGTTCAAATGAACCCAGACTCAGGCGGTCTGCTTCAGGGACGTTGGTGCCGCCGTGCTGGGACCAGCTTTCTGCACCATCCTCGCTGTCGGGGAAGGCGACTGGCCACTGCTTCGAAGGCGGCTGTCAACGGGAAACAGAGCAGCGGGGCGAAAGGCGGGGTGAAAGTCGCCCGAGAGTTCGTGCGCCCAAAGCACAGCCCATTGCGAACCCCATTCGCGTGTCGGACTATTCGGCTACAGTGGGACAGCTGCTGCTGCACCAGGCAGTCCCAAGGGCCCAGCCAAGTGAGGTAAGTCGAGGTTGTTGGTCAATCGCTTCTTCGTGCGCGATATACGAGGGTTGTCCCTTGTACGGGGACGGGTTCTCCTGCGGGAAGGGTCATGGTGGCGGCCACGAGGAAAAACGTACCACACTTCTTGATGTGTCCCCTGCTGGTCCTGCTCCTGCGTCTACCGGCAGCGCTCACTGCGGGCTTCTTCTAAATCATAGCCGCGAGTACATCGGTGCGCTGCTGAGGCTGGGAATACCTGCACACCTCTAAGGTTCTGCGGAAGAGAGGGTGCATGGAGGTTGATTGGAGCGCGGGTGCTCGACTGGTGTGCTGGCGAGTCTTCCGGCGGCCATCTTTTCGAGCGTGTAGCGGTGGAAGCTGCTGTCTTTCGACTCATTTCTGGTCGGTAATTCTGCGAACAAGAAGAGCGCCGCCAAGCTGAAATAGCAGCGCTTACATCCAACGGTGCGAGTATGGGCGCATTGAATAGTCCACCCCAAAAAGTTTTATGTGGCGGCTACGCATCGGTGCAAGACGGGATGCCCGCGATGCGACCTTCACCGAATAAAAGATCATTTTCCATCTGTGTTTTGAGGCGGGCCTTCGCATCAATCAAGGCTTCCATAACCGATCCTGCCCAACATACTGAGTAACAATGGGGAGATTTCGGGCGAGGAAATTTTCATTACAGTTGACAAACTGACTCATTTCTTTGTTACGTACCGCTACAATTATCACGTTATTATCATGTGATGATGTTGAGCTATCCTGTTACACAGACTAGGATTTATTCTTCGTCAACTAGGTCACCAGGTTCTTTTTCTGGTGAACTTGCATATACTTGCATGGCTTTATACACTGTAAAAAAAAATGCTCCTCAGTACAGAGAAACCCGCTGGTAATGCGTTGCCGGAGGGTTTTCCGCAACATGAATACAGCGACTCCGTCCGACGGTTGTCACATTCTTGGTAACGGAAAGTTACGCTATGCTATGAACGAGAATGAAATCGTTTCTTTGCAACGAATGCTTCTGTTGTGTTCTTATTAAAGGTCCCGTAATGTGTATGCATACTTCCTCCGTTCACTTGGAAGTCATCTGATCTAGAACGGAAATAATCTGCATTGTAATTATGTACTATCGAGAGCAAAAATAACAGACCCCTGCCAGCGCGTGCCGATCCGCGCCAAACTGCATGTGAGCACCGCCTGACGAAGCGCTCCTAGTGCCGAACCAGCGCAGTGGCGTGCGCCCATCTCGAGGAGCGCTACGCATTGCGTGCCACTGCGCTCGTCTCAGCATCTGGAGTGCTTCGTCAAGCGGCGCTTGCATTCAGTTTGGCACAGATCGGCCCGCGCTGGCAGGGGTCTGTTATTTTTGCTCTCGATAATACTTTCAGTAGTACATGCACATGCATCTGTGTATAGCTTCTGCCCAGAACGTTCACTGCAGATATAGCAGTCCAGAGGCCGAGGAAATAAGTATTATGTACAAGACTTTCATGCATTTTATGTATTGCACACGTACAAAGAATGCAACTTAGAATGAAAGAGTGGCAAGTGTTTGGTTGAGTACAAGTACATACGTTTTATTTTCATGACAAATTGCACACATTGTACTTCTAAAAATTGCTTTCGGATCTATCTGAAAAGATAAAAAAATCCTCATTTAGTAGCCACACAACACCTATTATAAATTTCACAAATACATTTGAACCATCCGCTATTGAGCAATCGGCTTTCGTAGAAGCTTGTAAAAGCCATTTACTGAGAACCAAACCAACATGATTCATTGCCTAAAATTTATTTCTCATAACAGTAAACAGCAGAAACCACAGGACCAGGAAGAAGCAGACAAAATGCGCTTACTCGGACACCACTGTGTGAATGAAAGTCTTTACGGTTGTCTACAATTTTGTGCAAATATAAAGTAGCTAAGGATGGGTGCCAAATACAATTCAATGCAGATGCCTTTCATTACATAGTACCCAATGCACAACTTAGTGAGCAAGGAACATTGGTAACATCTGAAAAAGGCCAGACACTTGCCCACAAGCATGATGATGATTGATTTTTGATGGCGCGAGGGAATCTGAGGACAAAGAGCACCATGGCACAAGGTATTTTCTTCATCTCAAGGTGGGGCAACGAACCATTTGGCAGGCATTTCACCCTAAAGGAGACGAGCACCAGGTGAGGAGAAAGCTTGTACCCATTGGATTGGTGGTTACCCAGCACTTGCCCACAAGCAATCAGGAAGCATACTTCCCCGAAACCTTATGCTTTCAGTCATAGTTTCCATTATCTCAGCATCTGCACGAAAATGTACTAATCTCTGATGTCAGTGAAAATGCAGCCACAGGTGCTGGTTGCAGCTCACTAAGGTATTCAAATATCTCTGCAGTGCGCCTCACGAGGAACAGATGCTTAAGTTTCCACAAAGGGCTCCTTGCAGAAATTTAACCGAAGGCCGCTGCCATGTTAACCTTTTCAAAATGATGGCCCAGAAAGACAAAGTGTAGTCATGTGTCTGATGTAGAAAAAGGATGAAGGCATGAATCTTTCAGCTTCTTCAACAGCTGTGATGTGTTTGTAACTGGTATCGCTTGGTTTGGTTATTAGGGTTTAACGTCCCAAAGCAACTCAGGCTATGAGGGACGCCGTGTTGAAGGGCTCCGGAAATTTCGACCACCTGGGGTTTTTTTAACGTGCACTGACATCGCACAGCACACGGGCCTCTAGAATTTCTCCTCCATCGAAACTTGGCCGCCGCGGCCGGGATCGAACCCACGTCTTTCGGGTCAGCAGCCGGGCGCCGTAACCACTGAGCCACCGCGGCAGGGCTGTTGCTGGTATTGCTTCGCACAGCTTCAGTCTTCCCTTTGACATTTCGTGAAATCATTCCATATCTGTGAAAGATCTCGCTCGCAAACATTTTGGTTCTAATGAAGGAGCAAAAAAGACCCATGTCCTAGGCCTTTTTTTGTGACACTAAAGGAAGGCTCGCTTTTAGGGTCATTATTACGAAGCGGTCCATGTGGCAACAAACTTTGAAACAATTTCTGCAAGAGCTGAGTGTTCTGAAGCCTAAGAATTTCTCATGAGGCGCCCTGTAGATTGAGTGCTCTGAAGCCTAAGAATCTCTCATGAGGTGCCCTGTAGATGCATCAGAACACCTCAGTAAGCTGTTACTGGGTCCTGTAAGTGCTGTCATTTGACATTAAGGGTATGTACTTTTCCTCAACACATGCAGTGATGATGTATATGTCAAGTGAAAGCATAAAAGACTTCGAAGAGTTGCGCTTCCAGATTGCTTGCGGAGGAAAGCACAAGAGTCTGGCCATGCTCAGCTGTTACCTTTGCTTCTTTTTTGTTGAGTTCTGCAGTGAGTACTACGTAATGACAGAAGGTATCTGCATCGACTCATGTTTAACATCTGTCTGTGCGACCTCCATCTTGCACGACACGACAGGCAACTCCATAATGCCCTTCATGCACCGAGTGTCAGTGTGTTCTGTCAGCTTCCTGGTCCTGTATTTTCTGTTCTTAAAGTTATTACTGCCTTCATTCTCCACTCCATGAAGCCTGAATGTGCTACACTGGGTTGCTCCATGCGTCATGCAGTAACCTGGCCATTTTTTTCATACATCGGAGGCACTCAGGTCGCAAGCCATGCTTACTATATTCAGCAGATAAGTGTACATGTGAGACATATCATTTATAACCAATTTTAACAGTGGTATTTCGTGCAAGAATATCTAAATGCTACTCAATTTTTGCTCAAATTTTCAGATACACACTCTTATTCAGATTAAAAACATAATTTGGCTACTGTGCTCTCGTGATGCCACGTCTTGAGTTTGCATCAGTAGCTTAGAATAGTGCCTCTGTTACCTCTGGCGATGAAATCGAAAATGTTCAACAGAAGATTGTATGCATCCTTTGTGATAGATATATTGAGCGCTGTCGTTTCTAAGACCACGACTTTCTTCTAGCAGACTTTGGTATGTCTACTCTTTATGACATGGATTTTCTACATAAAGTTGTGCTCGGCTCTATTGACTGTGAGCCGTTATTGATGTCACTGCGATTTCGTGTGCCTCAGGGAAAAACCACCAAATGCTATGATAGATTTTATCCTGACATGCATGCCATTTCACCAATGACTCGTTTGCAAATAACACAATTCAACTTTTTATGACACAGAAATATTTGCCTAATTTGCTGTTTTCATTGTTTATTCATTATGCTTGTTTTTCTTTACTATTATTATCATCGTATTTGTGACCATTTTTCTGTATTATGTCTGTTCACGTCATGGTGTTTGTATTGACTTAGTGTGCACTCGTTTAGGCCAATTGGCTGTTCAGGCACATTTAAAATAAAATATCTACCTATCTATTTAAGCAGAAGCACAGCACCAAGGTACTCACCAACTGTTTGAAGCACTGTGCGCAAGCTCTCGTGCCGACATGAATACAGGTACTTTGGAATGCACATTGTCCAAGTCTTCATCATGCCATGCCGCTCCGACTCTCTGGTAGCAAAATTTTCCACTAAAACAAAGAGCAATTTTGTTTATGTTAGACTAGTAATATTAAATTTTACTATATACTAGGTACTTCTCATCATTCTACCCCAGACTAAACCATACACCAGTGATCATCATGTTTTAATTTTGTTGTATATGATCACAAAATGTGGTATAATTAACATGTTAGAAATTCTGGTCAAAATAAATCTGACAAAGTATTGTTTAAAAAAATCTGGGCACAAGGAAGAAGAAAGCTAGCCAGATAGCCTGGACGAATGTTTTCAGTTTCATGCAAGCATCAGTACCCTTGCACACAAAATGTACAATTTAGTGGGTTTACCCTTCCAGAATGGAATTTCATGCTGTAACCATCTAGCAATGCGAAAAAAATTTTTAACTTCCATTCCAGACAAAGGAAAGAAAATTCCTCTGGTTTTTCTTCACAAGCCTCTGCAAGTATACAATTCAGTGAATCTACTCTGCAAGTACGTGAACCTACCAGCACGAGACAATGACAAGAAAGGAGACAAAGCAGGCGCTGACTCGCAATTGAAGTTTATTGAAGTAAACAGGGAGTACATAGCAAAGCCAAACAACACCACAAACCACACAGTTACAGATATGCTATACCACAACATGAGTAAAAGATCGCTCTTAACTTTCCTCTCATCTAGATAGTCCAACTCGTTGCATATGAACACGATGGAAAGCACACTCACAGATTTGTCACCGAGTGATAAGATGTGTCTAGCCTCGATAATTTTCTGGTTAATCTGCTCCGAATGTATCGCCAAAATGAGTGTTGCCAAAAGGAATGGCTAGCAGCCTTCGCATTCCTTGCGATGTACAGATAAGTTAGAACCCCTACCAATATCCAAATATCTCTTGTGCTCCCGTAGTCTTACATTCACACACCTTCGAGTTTGACCAACATAAACCCAACCCCAAGATAACAGTATCCGATACACCACATACATTTTACAAGGCACATATGCTTTTCCCGGACCAAATTCACAAAATTATTCTTAACAATTTTGCAAGTTTGTAGACAACTTATTAGGGGCCAAAAGCACCATTTCTGCGTCATACATTCTGACCACATTTTTCAAATTGTGCGACAATCTACGTATGTACAGTAACACAGTTGATCTTTTGGTATCTCGATGGCTGGCCCTGGCCGTATCCTGCCAATCCCTGTGAAAGGGTTTTAGCTTTAACATGATAAAGAGAAGAATGGCGCAGCATCAAGTAATAAGGACAGCAGGACAACAAGCACATGCACAAGTGCCAACCTTGGAGTGTATACAGAATCCAAGAGCACGTGCTTGACAATCAGCACTGGCAGTCAAGGAAATGAGAAAACACTGATTTGAACATTCAAGATTGAATGAGCCCAACCCTTGACTGCCAACGCTGAATGTCAAGCACATGCTCTTGGATTCTGTATCTGCTCCAAGGTTGGCACTAATGCGTGTGTGCTCTCCTGCTGTCCTCGTTACATGATGCTATGCCATTCTTACCTTTAGCATGTCTGACCAACTTGATCAATCTTATACGCTCAGCTTTAACAATTTATCACACACTCCTGCAATAGCATGGTTGGGGAATAATGCTTTCGTAAGCCTTAAAATCTGCTCATGGAGACCACTTGTCATGCTGTGAAAGCATCACTTCATCAATACCGAGCCTAGCCTAGATGACGCAATGCTATCTTTCACTAGCTTAGAATAGTTCGGCCAATAGTCAAGTAGCTGCTTGACACTCCTGGGTGAATATCGGCAGCATACATGGCATGTGCAGAACATCAAGGTGAAGCCCAGAAACCACAGCTCTTTTTGATTGATGGGACATTTCCTCTAAGGAAATGCTAAGTTAAAGAAAGGCCTTGCTCCTTAAACAACTTGACAATATGCACAGGTCCCACACTATCGCAACCTTTTGTAAAAGACCAGAAAATCAGACGCAGTGAAAGATTTTCCCCCAGCCCATGCAAGTTCTTGGCAATCACTCCATCCACCCTGCTTAAGAGAATATTACTTAGCACAGAGGCATTCAATCGATACATATACTAGACTTTTGAACATATGCCGCACAGCCATACTCCAGAAACATGCTCTTCAAATAAAAGGAAGTAAGTCCACAAAAAAGACTACTACGCACCTGTTCCTAAACACAAGCTCATCATTGTGCTCCGATATACACATTCACAAGCTTTTCATAAGGTCCTCATACGGGATGGAATAAAATAGTTCTACATCGACACTAACCACCAGACAATCTGCTGGATTGCCATTCTTCAGATACTCAACCACGCTGCGAATTGAGTACAAGAAACAGATCTTCAAGATGCGAAGTAGACAAATGCTTTTGCAAATAACCAGACAAAATTTTGCAAGAACCCTTTTCTGAAATTCATCTGAAGAGCATGCTAGTGAATAGCATTTATTTTAAGAGCATGGCTGTAGAGTACTGCAGTGTGGTATGTGTTCAAAAATCTGGTATATGTAGTGGTTCGAAGATGGGCCTTGTGCTAAGAGATATTTTAAGTAGGGTGTATAGAATGATTGTCAAGGACTTGCATGGACTGGGGGAAAAAATCTTTTGCTATGTTGATGATTTTCTGGTCTTTTACAAATGTTCTGATAATTTGGGATGTGAACATATTCTCAATCTGTTTAAGGAGCAAGGCCTTTGTCTTAGGTTTACCTTGGAGCAAATGTCGCCATAAAAGGAGCTGCGGTTTCTGGACCTTACCTTGATAAGTTGATCTGCACACACCATGTGTGCTGGTGATATTCACCCAGGAGTGTTAAGCTGCTACTTGGACACAGGTTGGCTATTACAAGCTAGTGAAAGATAGCATTGGACTGTCAAGCCTGGACTCAGAATTGATGAAGTCATGCTTTCTTAGCATGACGACTAGTTTCCAAGAGTACATTTTAGGTTAATGAACGCAGGATTTCCTAACCATGTTATTTGCAAGAGCATACAATAAATTGTTAAGGAAGCCGAAAGCTTTTCACGGCGACCGGCGCAATCAGGCCGGGGCCAGCCAGCGAGATGCCAAAAGACCGGTTGTGTTACCGTACATACATAGATTGTCGCACAAATTGAAAAATGCGGCCAGAAGGTATGATGGAAAAGCGATTTTCTTGGCCCCTAATAAGTTATTTAAAATATGTAAAATTGTTAAGAATAATTCTGTGAATGTGGCTAGAGAAAAGTACACATGTGGAGTGAAATGTATATGTACCTTGTAAAATGAACATGGTATCAGACCCTGTATCTTGTGGTCGGGTCTATATAGGTCAAACTGGAAGGTGTATCAATGTAAGATTACAGGAGCACAAGAGGGTAGGGGTTCTAACTTTTCTGTATATTGCAAGGGATGTGAAGGCTGCTACCCTTTTCTTTTGGCAGCACACATTTTGGCAGTAAACTCAGAGAAGATTAAATGGTAGATTATTGAGGCTAGGCACACCTTACGACTCGGTGACTAATGTGCAAGTGTGTTGTCTATCGCACTAACACGCAATGAATTGGACTATCTCGATCAGGGGAATGTTCAGGGGCATTGACTCATGTTGTCATGTATGCTTATCTGTAATTGTGTGGTTTGTGGTGTTGCTTGGCTTCTTCATGTATTCCCTATTCACTTCAATAAACTATGGCCGCGACTCAGCGGCTGTCTTGTCTCTTGTCTAGTCTTTCGCACTGGTAGATTCACCATGATGTCTCACCTGTGCAGAAATCCAACACGACATTTTCCTCTTCACACTTGAGGTTCAGTGCATAATAAGGCCAACGCCAGTCATCCGCAAGAAAAGTTCATGGCTCCATTAACACCGCCTCCTGCTTACAAGACACAGTGCGGCATTCATTGTAGATTCTACCTGCAACACAGAACGCAAAGTTTTAGTTTGAGTGGACTAAGCTAGGAAAGCAGCACAAAATATCGACAGCCAAACGGCCGAGCTGAAAGAAATAGAGGGTGGCGTAATAGTGAATATACTGATATAGTTTTGTGTAACATCTTCTATTCATATAAAATGTACACTTTTTTTTCTTATGTTGACGCCTGGGTACACTATATTGTGCACTTATTGCATGGGCCCGAACTAGCAGCTTGCTAAGGGCCCAGATGCTTTTATCACCCTGTTTGTATAACCTTCATCCAAAGTGAATAAACTGATACTGATATTGCATGCAAGATATATGCATGATATATTGTGATATTCAACACTGCTACCATTGGCTTAGCCAACTATTTATGCATAACAAAAAATGCAGTATCACATAAATACTGATACAGTACTATTAGCGTTAATATTAGCAGTGCAGGTTCAATGAAAAAAAAGGGGGCCTAGTGCTAGCTGCCATTCCCACAGTAGGCTTGTGACCAATCGCCAGTTTAAAGGAAAAAGGAATGACTGAAAAGGGAGAGAGCCAGTAGGAAGGTTTGGTTTGGTTTATGGGGTTTAACGTCCCAAAGCGACTGAGGCTATGAGAGACGCCGTAGTGAAGGGCTCCGGAAATTTCGGCCACCTGGGGTTCTTTAACGTGCACTGACATCGCACAGTACACGGGCCTCTAGAATTTCTCCTCCAAAGAAATTCCAGCCGCCGCGGCCGGGATCGAACCCGCGTCTTTCGGGTCAGCAGCCGAGCACCATAGCCACTGAGCCACCGCGGCGGCCCCAGTAGGAAGGAAGACGGGCATAAAAGGACTTAGGATACAATAGGCAGGCAAAGTTATTTAGACAGCAACCACAAAAGAAACATTAACACCCAAGTAAAGATGTACAAGACCAACTATACCATTGTGCACAGTGGATAACTTGTTAACCTCATTTAGCCCAAAATATATTTTCATATATACTTGTCCTATTAAGTGATTACATTCATTAATAGCATAATTAACCTCATTTAGCCCAAAATATATTTTCATATATACTTGTCCTATAAAGTGATTACATTCATTAATAGCATAACTGACCGACTGAAACCAAAACAGGGGTGAAGGGCGGTGAATGAGCCCTAGGCGTGATGCTTTTGCCTTCCTAGTGGGACACAGAAGGATCATTCAGTCGAACATCGGGTCTTTGAGATTAATATGTAGTTTAATATTAGCAGAAAAATAGAACAACAAAGCAAGCAATGTAGCTGATCATTGTTCTATGCACATGAGAAAAAAAAGCATTATGAATAACCAAGTATGCAATGTTTGTAGCTGCACATTTCTTCACACACGTGTCTAAAACATATGCACATGATTTGCCACAAGACAGTGTCTCGTTTAGATAGGGTACCTGCTATGGCAGTAGTGCACAATCAGGCTGGAATGAAATGCAAACAGCGCCTATGAACAAGACAAAATATTTCACCTGTGTGATTTCAGCTTGAGTATGAAGCTAGCCTGATTCCTGTTTCTGGTTAAGAGATCTACCTAATACACATATATGAACCCTTTCTAAATGTATACCTCGCTGCAAAGTAGAAAAGTACTGCACATGTATGTTCGCATATCGTTCCGGCCTAACTGTAAATGCATAATGTGTGTCTAATGCTCATCATTATCAGTCAAGGCTGTCACTTCCAACACCAAGCAGATACATGAAACCTGCAAAAACTCCTTGAAGGCAAGAGTCTGGAGACAAGCTTCTAGACCCACTCTGAAGGATGTAGATTTGGTGTTTAGTGTGGCATATAATTACTTCTGCATTAATAGCGAGCATGTAAGGCCAATACAAGGTGCTTCTGAATTTGGTCGCCTAAAATTTGCTTGGGAGAACGCAAAATAATGCTAAAGAGCAATCTATAGACACAATATTGAATGCTGAATAAACAACAAGAAAAAAAGAAGGCAATGCTCTGGAAGCACCTTCAGTCATTCAAGACAAAAATGATGAGGCATGCTGACGCTGCTGCTTGAACAATAGAAAAAAGCCACTACTGCTTACTTACAATAAACGCTTTCTCTGAGCAAGCAATGAAAGAGAGCAGTAACTCATGAAACCTCTCGTCATTCTTTTTACAAAAAAGGAATTTAAAAGGTTGCAATGCAAGAATCCCTGCCATAATAGTATTCTCCTCACACTTGGGTTACACAAGCCAAGGCTTTTAACAGCATGGGTTTTTGCATGTGTTCATTCTGAAGCATTACCCGGTTGAAGCGACACAAAATATTTACTTCCCCATGAACCTGTGCGTGTAGCATAATCACAGAAAATATTTTTTACACTGGACAGAAATACAACAGCATAGTGGCGTGACTGACAGAGAACAGACTTCAGGGACAGTGCAAGACAATGATCTGAAATCCTACACAACAGACCTGCGACATTACAATGGCTAAATCCTTGATAGTAGTATTTAACAGCCATCTAAATGCTCGTGCGCAACAGGTGGGAGCACTATACTGCGAAGCAACAGTAAACCTTTGCCACTAGTCTAAACAAAAGTGCGCCTCATTGCGACTTCCACTAAACTTTTTTGCTCCCAGTGCAACAAAGCAAGTACACAGGGGGCTCGAATGGCAACGATACGATGTGTTAGGCTATCATGTCATCATCTTAACATAAACAATGCATGTGGTCTCTGTTCCGGACTGCCAATCAGCCTCGAGAAGACAAAGATGCTTATAAAAAAAGAACAAAGCAACAAGCTCTCAAACCTCACAGTGAACATAGAAGTAGCAGAACCATGTAACCTAACCAGTAGTTCGAAGCTAAGCAGCAGAAGAAAATATGTTAAGGCCAGGACTGAGCAAACAGAAAATCATGGAGGAAACCTAAAAGCAGCAATAAGCAATGAGAGTGGAGTTGCCTTGATGTTCATTGTCAACACCTACTGCTCAAAGTAAAGGAAACCAGGGTATAAGAAATACAGGATTTCATATTATGCTTTGAGAAAATGCAGTGAGAATGAAACAAGGTAGAGATTTGTCTTACAACATTTTCACTCTTTACTTTGCACCTGAGGAAAATAAATTTGTGTGCAGTTCACCTACTGCTTGGCACTGTCCTAGAAGGAATGAATCCAGGTCTCGAAAAGTCTACAGAGAGAATACTGATGCTGCATGTGCATTTCTCTCTAGACTCCCTCGTTTATTCCTTCCCTTAGGTTCAGGAGTCCACCGAGAGAAGTGAGACAGTTACTGCCCCATTTTCTTTCCTCAAAAACCAATTTTCATTTCATTTCTCTGAACTGTCCTGAAATGTGCATAAGTTACCAATTTTTTTAGTGCCCAATTACATACTGTAATTTTTGCAAGGAATATGAGGTTGATGAACAGAAAAAAAAAATGTCTGGAATGGTACCTTTGGTAACTTGGCACCTGGACAAACAGCTGACCAACTGGGCGTCCCCAGGGGCTCTGCTGCGAGGCGTCCCTTGCAACAGTAGCCGGTAGTCCAGATCCAAAGGAACCATGCGAATGATTACCGAAAAGTTTAAGGACAGCAGATGCATGAACACAAAACAGCTTTTCAGCACTGTTGCAGTGGGATGAAAGGTTCCAAATCTCTAGACTATACCTGGTAATAAATAAATTACCAGAAGACCATCTCGAGCGCAGAATGATCTCAAATAGAGTTCAGTAAAGCAGAAAGTTGGGCTAGTTGGTATCGATCCATCTAAAAACGGAGCACAGAAAAACACGCAGAACACAGGGAGAGCGGACAGGACAAGCACATTCAACACGCACTACCAACATGGACAGCTTGTGCTTAATTGAATCGAAAAGTTTACGCTGACCGACCAATGTTACTTCAAATAGAGACAGAAAGCGCATGCACGTTGTGCTGATGTTACCGTGAACATAACATGCGACGAGACACAGGGTTACAATACAAACAAAAAACCGCTTTCAAAATTTGAGAACAAATTGCTCACCTTCTCACAAGTTCACGAAACCGGAGACGATGCCGTGTGGCTGCCGCCAGTCACTCGTGATGCAATGCAATGCCGCTGACTTTCCTTGAGCAATTTTCAGTCGATTAAACTTCGAACTGTTCGCACCGACCACCGTTCACCTCACCAAGCATGTGTGCACGGAGGAAGTAAAATTCATGCGGGCAAGTCAGCCGCGCAAAACTCCGAGCACGATGCCATTTGTAGAGCTATGGTGTCTAGCAGAGCTGCACGGGAAATTCATAGCCCCATTCGCGTATTCGCGTCCGCAAAAGCGCACCACCTTGAAAACATATCAGATGTATTTAATTTTACCGTAGCTTTTTTAGCTGACAACTTGAATGGTTTTACATATTAAAATTTTCTTTTCGTTTCATGAGCGTTGTTACCACAAGAGCGCAGGGCATGCAGCTTGGCCATGACGAGTCGAAGCGCTAGCCAAGCCCGCAGTCGGAACCATGCGCGGAATTGCGGAGTATGTGTGGTGTTGAGTGAACAGGTGCTTTAGAACGGTTTTAGTTCTTCCGTGTTCGCTGCGTGCGTCCTGCGCGCTGTATTGTCGTTACGGTGTGTGTATGTGTGCGGCCCGGTGTTGAGTGAACAGGTGCTTTAGAACGGTTTTTGTTCTTCCGTGTTCGCTGCGTGCGTCCTGCGCGCTGTATTGTCGTTACGGTGTGTGTATGTGTGCGGCCCGTACGCCGCATTGGAGTGTACGACCGCTTGCTGTCCCATGCGGCATCGATGCATAGTAAAACGACCGTGCAGAATGTGCGTCACAATGACAGTGGCCCTGCACTAAAGAGGAGACGAAGCCGGCGGAAAAGCTGCTCACCCTCGTGGGACTGCAAGAATCTGGCGAGGAACGGTCGACACGCGTTTCGGTGGATGATTTCGTTTATCAAGCTAAAAAATTCAGCACTGGCCAATAGCACTGATGAGCTGCTGCTGCGTCATGATAAACACCTGTCTAATGTTTATTACAAGCTTGTTGGATGTGAACGTGGCCATGAGTGGTATTCGTCGAGCAGCGGCCCTCAGGAGGTGGAACCAGTCGACACCTGAAGACGATTACTGTTTGCCCGCGCCCTGGCGCCTCGCTTCCAACCGCATGCGTTGGCGTTATTTATATCTGATTTTCACACGTAGTGGAACTGTCGCAAACATTACAGCCGCATCTTTCAAACGTGCCGTGTGAAGAGGACCATTTTTCATATTTTTTTGAGGGAGGGGGTGGGGGGAATGAGCGGCTGCTGAAATGTCATTCTTTATTATTTTGAGCTTATTTTCCATAAATGTGCCAGGTTGTCCCATTCTTGCCTCTTGGTTGCATGTAAGCAGTGCATTTATTGGGCATAAATTTCTTTGCTGTTGTATTTGCACAGGGTTAATGATTCTCATTGTATTGTGGTGACACATCATTGTATACACTCCTTGCAGAATGTCTAAGGGGGTAATAAATTACTGAGCAGAGAGTATGCCCTGTGATAAATGCGAGGAACATTACTGATTTACTTCACACTTGGCATGTTCTGTTGTCGTTAGTGGTTATGTATGCCTTGCCTGCTGCTTTCCAGTGTAGGGGCGAGAGGCATGTCAAGCTCCACTTAGCAGCTTTTTTCCGTCCACTCTTTACTGGTAAACATGGTAAAATAAACTGAACATAATGCATGCTTGCTGAGACTTAGCTTAGACTACAATTCATTTATTTACTCTCAGGGCCTATCAGCGCCAGATAGAGGAGTGGGTGGCTAACAAAAATACATGTGTAATAGGCAGATTAGTTAAGGTGATTATACACAGCATACTTGAAGGCGTCGGATGCAGTGATGGACATGACAAAGGCAGAGAAGACGTGACAGTTGGAAACGTAGAAAAGTAGAGATCTGCGTGAGCTTACACATGACTTAAGGTGAACACTAGCAAAAAATTAAGAAGGTGCAGAAGACTGAGGCCAGAGTTAAAGCTAGTTTAACAAAGAAAAGAACCTCTCAGCAATCCAAAATGAGCACATGCAAGCAGTTACGTAAACATGGAACATAAAACTTTTTGGATGGAAGAAAAGCCAAGGCACATTGCTCATTGTGACGTTGCTTAAAAAGTGGGTGTCTAGTTGTTCACCTTCATATCTGGTCCTTCCACACCTAGCAACTGAAATGCCATCAATGAGGAGCATCTCCAATCACTCTAATTGCATGGGAGGTACACATCTCCAGATGTCAGAGGCTTGGTGTCTCATTTTAGTCTAGATAGTTTGGTAGATATAAACATTGCCACATCTAAGAGGCATGTGGTAGCCTTGTAGGGGGTGTATTTTGTAAGTCTTACAGCATGTTGTGCAATGCTGGCATGTTTCATTATTTACATTGCAGTAATATGTTAGCACAGGCGAGAAAGTTTGTAACGAGCAGAAAAAAACAATATTCATGCCATGTCTTAGCCGCATTCTTAGTACCATATAAAACATAGTGCGTGTAAGGAACTCCTCATTTTTTTATAATTTTTCTTTCTGAGCACTGGATTTTGTAAGTTAGCAGGGTTCTACAGTCTTCTGTGACTGTCGACTGGCCTGCATGTTTGTCAAAGCTGCAGAGTTCATGATGGGTCGTGTCAGTGCAAGCTAAATAAAGGTGGATAGGAAACTCATGCTTCCAGAGTACATTCCAGAAAAAACAGCTATTATTTCCTAGTCAGGATGAGGGAACAGCACCAACGGTGCACATCCTCCTTGTCACTGCAGCAATTATGGCTGCTCACTGCTTTTTTGCAGCGTTTCATTTATCCGCAGGAAGACCAGGCATGAATGGCCGGCTATAGGTACCTAATAAATTGAACATTGCAATTAGCAATATTTTGTTGCGCCTGTGCTTTTGTTATCCGTGAAGGAGTTAGCGTTTTTGATTGATGGTTGTGTAGCAAAGATGTGACTGCTACATTGCACTGCATTCACAAATTTGTTTGCCCATGCTTTGGGCTTTCTCAGTGGTTCGTTTCCTTATCAAACGGCAGACGGAAATTCGGCTTTCACCTTGTGCACTTTCATCATGTTTGTAATGTATTTTCAGCTGGTGTTCAGTTTCAATTTAGAGAAGTTGTCTAACCATTGTCTGTGTCTAATTTTTTTTTTATCTCTTGACCTCATTAAGCTGCATTTCTAAATTATTTATTAATTGCATTTATTAATTGTTACCCTGTTATGTGGTTAGCAACATGGTGAAAATATTTTTTTATGAAGTCAACGTTCTTCTTTTAAAGTTATAGCAAAGTAAGTCCTTTGTTATTTAATGTTGCTTACAATTTGTAGCAATCCCTCAACGTTGAAACAACATTATGCGTCACTTGGGTCTCATTTGATTATCACCCCCCCTCGGATCTTCACCTTTGCACATGGGGTTAATCTCATTTTCGCCATGCTAGTTTGTGGACATTGTTGAACAAGAGTAAACCACAGAGATCGGAAATGGGACGTCATGTGGTGCCTAATCCGGGGGCCAACAGTTACGGCGAGTAATACGTTTCAGAAAATGCATAATACGGCCAGCCACCTTCACGAATGTGTTACGGATGGACCCTCCATTTCAGATGCAACAGAGCAAGCGTTCGTTCTGTAATGGAGAGTTTGTACGTAACGTTCACGGAATTTTTTTGCAGTGTATGGAGTGTTTGCTATTCCACCAAGTCTAAAGTCGTGATCAATAAGAGAGGGAAACAAGTGTAGCGAATCATTTATTGATACCTACTTGATTTTAGTGATCCAGCGCAGTTGTTTCACTTTTATAACTTCTTTTTTCGCATACAATATCGAAATATCATACACAAATTTAATGTTGAATTAACAACAAATACTGCGAATTTGTGCAAAAGGTTTTTCTCTGTTGTATTCATCTCACGTAAAGTAACCATGCAGGGACAGAATGAACTTTTTGGCGTGCCATGTTACACGGTATAAAATTTTGTAATCAAATTGAGTGGTTTATTTGCTTTTGCCACTGATAGTACAGTGTGCACTTGTATGGGGATTTCCATCATAATATTCTGATCTGACGTATATTTGATAGGCCAGCGGTTTGCAGTACCCGCGAATAATATATGCGCTTAGACACGGGAATCCGCAACTAACATTTGTCGCCGAGGGATTCATTACGCGCAACGAAGGGACAGTGCCGATGGCGCCGGCACAATCACTTTCATGCATCGCGTGCAGCTCTGCAATAAATGCGTCATTACTGCAGGCTGGGGAAGTTATAAGTTCGAAGCCGCGGCAGATGGCAGTGATTTCCCCTTCCAGGCGACCTCCTTATCACAAGCATCGCGTGAGCGACTCCAGCAGCATTCCCCGCGACCAGACGTCGAGTTGCTTATCGAGCGGTCCTGTTTAGTCACAAGGATGTGCTCAGGAAGAACTGGCCGGCTAGTTGGTTACGCATATCGAACAATCCCCAGCGCACAAGATAGAGACGACGACTCACAGAAAACACACCACAAAACACCTTTCACAGTGATGCGATCGTAGAAAGCTGTTTAACCTGTTCTTACAGCGGCAGCTACACGAAAGGCAATTGCTATCCTTTTCGCGTTCGGCGGCATCCGATGAATTCTCACGAGTACTCACAGCGGCGGTACGACCAGTGCTAAAAGGAAAAACATCTAGCTGTTTTCATACCATGCGTACGTAGAGCACTACTGGCGTTGGCGGCACTGAAAAAATAGCCAGAACCGAGAGCTAGAAATACCAAAAAAGCCTAAGATTCTCAGATCACGTCTTCAGGGCTGTTGTTTACAGACCTTACAAAAAAACTTATTTCTTTTCATTGCACGCAGTCCAACAATGGCGCCAGTGGTGATCACGAAGACGAGAACAACGTTCTCAACGTCATGCTATTGCTTGTCAGCTGTCTTTCGTTTTGTCAAGTGAACAACGACAAGACAGGTTCTGCTTTATAAAACACGCATTAGGAGGACACGCAGAATTCGCTTGAAGACCACTATAAAATCATGGCACAGGTCTATACTGACGCTCGGTATATTTCTTTCTAAATTTTTTCAGGCGTTTTTGCGCAGTCTTTCTGGAGGTATAACAAAAGCCCAAGAAAGCCCTGACGTGAATACGGCACCCTACAGCACTCGCATGAAACCCAATCCTTAACAAATGCTTATACAGTATTCACATACAACATATGCGTGAAGATAAAGACAACTACAACAATCAATACCTACTCAGTGCTTAATTTTGATGAGCGGAGATTACAGACAAACGGTGGAATATATATGTAAAAGAAAACTTACGCTTCTATCATAATTTGTACAAGCAAACATAACAGATGTGTTTGAGTACATATTGTGTCAAAGATACACACAGGCAAATACCATGGCTTCAAATTTCTATTAGTTGCACCGTGAAGACGCTATGCACGGAGTTTATAGTGTCACATCCCAGCGACGTTGTGAGGCAAGACGTGTGTCGAGGTTAGTATATCACAACTCGTGCCAATGCTCATTTTACGATCATTACACAGGTGTCGATGCTTGAAGATGCAAGGGCCGCTGCCATGCATGTTACACAGAACCCCGATTGCGCCACGAAATCCTTCGTTGCCCAACCAATTCGGAAAGTGTATCTTTCGTAATTGCCCTTTGTAGAAAGAATCTATACAAACCCCAAATTTTTATCAGGGGTTCCTTATTATAAATTATAAATCAATATTATAATTATAAATTATAATTATCAATTATAAATCAGTAGCTTTGACCACGTCCGCGTGCGCGCAGCCTGGAGCACCACCTGACACGGCAAGGCCTGCACCATTCGAACAGCGGGCTCCGGGGCGAGTTGTGGCACGGAGTGGCGTCGCCCGAGGAAGCCTGGGCGAGATTGGCTATCCGTCAAACATCCCGCGGGAGGGCGCACTTGTCTTCAATGCCCACCTGGCGTCTTTTATAGAGCACGACGACTCAGCGGTGGACAAGCGACGTCGCACCGACTTTCGCTAGCATCGCTTCGCCGCGGTAAACGAGTTGATTCGCCGTCGTCGCTACGGCGGCCTTGCTGGCTCTTTGTTAACATGTGCAGTAGGCGCCCACAGCACCTCGCCAGATTCTAATGATATGATGCGCGGCTCGCGCGCTCATCGTATAGAGCGTGTTTTAGGTGTCCAAGAAACTAGAAATGTCGGCGGTTAATACCAGCACAAACAGAGAGCAAGACTTAAGTCTATAATCTCGCTTGTGCCTGTAAGAGTCTGCGCAGTGTATTAACACTCACATGTCGTCTTGAGATGCATATGTACCTTATGTTTTTAGTTCCTTTCGATTAGCGTGTTGTCATATATGAGACGTGTGCGTTTGCCGAAGTGTCTCAATGGTCACTGGTGTGGTCGACGGTTATGACACCTAAGAGATCTCTTATAGAAATGTTTGGTTAGCTTTTGATTTCAATTATAATGATTTAGGTATCATACTCACAGGCATTTCTGATGACTTCTGAGTGGAGTTTTCTATGCACAGGTGAATAAATTGGTTAGCATGTTGCGGATTATATTTTTTTTTGTCCTTCAAGAGATTCTCACTAATTTGTGCTGACAAGGTTAAGGTGCATTTCTGTATGTTTCGTGATGCATTCAAAATGAAACATCCAGAATGCCATTTTCTTTCTAACGTCTTTTCAACACCAGATAAAATTTCTATGTTAACGGCCCCTTAAGCAGACTGTAAATATCTAGAAAAAAAAAGATATATGTGAGATGTTGCCTTAAAAGTGGAACAGTTCAGAGCAAGTCACGGCAATGATCAGAGCAAACTGCCCCGTCGATAACCTACATTCACCTAATTAGAGCGTTTTATACGGCGGGCTCAAGCTCATATACTGGCAATAAAAGACAACCTAAGTGTTGTTGGCTGTCTATAATAGGCACAGTTTTTCGCTAATAAATTTGGTGATGCGGATGCAATATATAGCAGGTAAAAGCCAAGAGGTTTAAGTGCAAATTTCTCTCAGTTTATGTGGATGATTACTGGATATGCAATAGAAAAGAAATACTCTGGAAGTGCTTGAAAAAGATGCTGCTGTGTGTTCTTCATACATCATTAGTTGTGGTGCAACATTTTCCATCATAAAAGGTAATAACAAAACTTATCAGGCATATTATAATTTAAGTCTGATGCAAAAAGTTAATGCAATACCTATTTAAATATCTATGACATCTGTCTCGTGGAACACCAGAACGGAAGTTGCCTTTGTGATTAATTTTTGATTTATCACGATAAATATAATTATTTATAGTAAATTCAATTCTGACCGGGTACAGAAAAGGAATAGAAAAGGAATAGAAAAGAAAATAATGGGACAAACAATAACACAATTGTTACAAAGGTTGATTTATTGTGCCCTATTAGTTAAGGCATATTTGAACAAGTCCTTACCTTGAATGGCTATCGTACGTGCGGAAAGACGATTCCACTCTGTTCACATACCGTGTTTTCTAAAAGTAACTGGCAACGGTGGTTTGTTTCTGAGCCGCGTGGCGAAGCACTTACGGCTGCGCCTAAGCTCTGAATCTGTGTAAAGAAAACTGAACACTTGCCCCCACGTTTTGACTCCTTTCGGTCTTGAGAGGTTCTCTACAGCCCCCTTATGCGGTTGAGAAGGAAAAACCTGGTGCCCGTTTTCCTCTGGTAAAGGGTATAGGTGGCAGAAACGACGGTAAAAAAGCTCTGGTTCTGCGGTATGGTATACCGTCCTTCAAACTCTGATAAATACACGTAAAATCATGATTTCAAAGGTGTATAAGTTCAAAGCGTGAATTTGAGTGATGAAATATATTATGAACAAGAGAAAGACGCGAGATTTAAGGAGAGAAGCTATAGTATGCAGAGTATAGACTGGAATTTAGGAGTGTGCTATCTGTACTTTTATAATCTTGATGAGGGTCTCAAACAGTTGTGCCGTATTGGAGTCTGAATAGAAATAATAATAATGATATCAAAAATTCAAAAAAATATATATGGAAGCTCTGCCGGCTCAGATTCATGACTATTCCCTCATTTGTCGAAATACTCGCTTTTAAAATGTCTTCTTTTATTCCCTTTCACTCCGTTTCTTTTCCTGTTCACAGATATGCGCACTGAAGCACCGAAGCGGAACAGGATTGTGGATCGCCGGTGTGCATTCGCAAGCAGTGCTCTTGTACGCGGCCGCCTCGTAGGCAGGCCACTGCGCGCTGACGACAGCGGCCAGGAGCGTCACAGCCAGGCGCTATGTGCGAAGTTTTACACCTGCAGATAAAAAAGTCCTGCAGCGTCATTTTCAGCGTATGCGTGTGATTACCATTCTAACACACACCGTCTTTCCTGCTATGAAGTCGTTCTTTTTACCGTATATTTACGACAACATGCAGAGGAAGTTTTTCGGGCAAACAGGAAAAACTGCACTAGAAGACGATGCAGTTTAAGCTGGGAGTATTTGAAGTGTTCATTGGTAATTTCTTTCAAGTTTCACAGGTAACTTACCGGGTTGATTTTAACAGCACACGCAATGCTTAAGTTTTTCAACCTTTGCTGCTGTTCACACGTTTTTTAGAGTCCAGTCCTGTGGTGCTTTCGGATTGTCTCTGCTTCGGACGGCTTTGCCTCTGGCGCTCCCAGAGCCAGGAACTTGTTTCAGGGGGATCTCATTGCTCCTCCGGGTGACATTGATTTAGGAATCTCCCGAAAAAAGTTGACAGAAATTGGGCCAGCGATCGTAGTAAGCTGCAGTAATTTTTATCTGTACAGGGAATACAACAGCACGGTTTTGTTGTCAGAAATACGAATTCATGTAATCTTCCGGATCTAAATAGGGCAAAATAATCAAATGGACATGCTGGCCACAAGTTACCGCGCAAAGAAGTCCTTCAAATGAAAACAAAAATCACTGCACATCTAGAAAACGTTTGCCTGACTTTACGGCATGTAGTACACTATTAGTCAAATCCTGAAAAAACACGGTACTCGGCAGTTTTTTGTGATATTTGAAAACCGCACCGCATAAGCGTTCTGTTTTGGCGAGGAGCTGCCGCATAAAGTTCAGTTGAGCTTTACTGGATTAAGACCGCAGCCAGAACCTGCTCTGATCTTTCTTTTTCAATAAGTTCTTTTTTCAGTTTCTCTCGTTTATCACGCCATTTTGCGGAGTGCGGGATAAAATATTGTTAAACAGCGCCGCCAAATTGTTTTCGACTTGTCTCTTCGGCAGACGAGTCCGCACTCAAACATCGAAGCCGCGTTCCGTACCGGCCGGCGAGCGTAGAAGTTCATGTCGCAGCGCATATTATATTTAGCTGTTACCGCCCGATATTGACATGAGCGAGTTCGCGTGCTTCCTCTTCGTGCTTTGTAAATTGGCATCCGACACAAGCGGTTGGTAAGCTTCTTATGCTGCATCAATCTCGGTGTTGGTTGTGTTCGCCTTATATGAATCCATCGGTCTATGGGTGATGATGTCTCATTGCTTTGCGATAACTCGTGTTACAAAATTGAAAACATCTTCCTTAGATCGTCCCGAAGCATCGTGTCTGTGAGTAATCATAATCGGTCAACGTTCCTCAAGACACTGAGCTTTTATTTTCTCCCCTACGCCTACGCGTTAGTGCCTACGCGCTAGATTAGCTTGTAGATTGGCCGCAGGCTTCCGAGACCCGCCGACTACGGCGAGTCTTGCTCTGAGGGGGAACAAAGAAGCGACGACACCTGATGACACAAACAAGACGTTTATTGCGGAAAACATATTACGCCAGCTAACAAAAAATACGCTAAGGAATCGAGGTCGTCCGACTCGAAAGCACGGTTGCGATCTATCATTCGCGCATGATAGGGCAGGGGAGAACATACAAGGCAGGACGGGACGAGGTAGAGGGAAAGTGTCCGCACTAGGCCTCGCCTCGCTAGCTGAGAGCGGCGCGCGTTCTCGAACCTCAACGGGCATCGAGTTTCCGCGCGCGCAGCAATAACGCCGTCCGTGGCGCTCGTGGCGCTGCGACGGCGGCGGCCACCCTTGCTAGTTAAGGCAACTAGAAACGACACCGCAGGGAAAGCTGTGAAGCGAACTAAGCGAGACAAGTCCTCGCCGCGCTGTATGACTATTAGGGCTATGAGATTTCATTAAAATAGTTTACAAACTAATGATAAGGTGTTTTCATGGCACATGAGAATTGCTAATGACGGGATAGGTGTTACTGGTGTCAAGTGAATAGAATATCGAAGCCCCACGTATGGCATATATCACCCCATATCTCTCGTGGCTGTGCGGTGCAATCCAAGAAAGGCACTTTGGATATTCCCTCACGCCTCTGACGTCGCCGATTAGGGAGAGAAAAGCGCTCAAAATTGTGGCAGTGTTTTTTGTCTAGGTGCGCTGTTTTTTCTTGATTTCCTTCCTTTTATCGTTCGCGCTGCGCCGTTTCGTTGTTGGACATCTTTCCTTGAATGTGTGTTTTGCGCTACCGTTCGAGGCCGCAAGGAAACGGCGAGTCTGCGCATACCTTTCTGATGACGAAAAAGATGGCTTCCCGTCCGCGTTCAGGCACCTGGCTTCATGGAAGGGAGAGTCTCTGTGCCTCTAAATGGAGAGTGCGAATTTTTTTCGGTCGCCCCAATTGGACACCAGCAGCATTTCATTCCAGCCGTTGATTCTTCCACCTACGCATATACGAAAGCACTTCAGATAAATGCCACGGCGCCGAAGCGAGAAGAGGCCTTCAGGTGACCAACAACTGCAACGGTGAAACTATCGTTAGCAACCACTGTTCTTATTTGTTCATATGCTACCTGGGTTGTGCACAGATCTTTAGGATCGGCAGGCCCTAGAAAGGTCGAAAGTGTACGAGGATGATTAACGATCGAAAAGTTTTGAAAGCACTATTTTCGCCAAATTCGTAACCACTTCGCGAAGCTCAAATTTGGTGTCATTAGTCACACCGGATTCCAGAACGACGTTCGTGCCTTCCTTTCGGCGTACAGAGGGCAAAACACATGCCTAGAACAACCAAACTGGCTGTTCCGGAGCTCCCAACGCCGCTGCGACCAAGAAGGCAAAAAATGACGATAAAATTTTATGAATTTATCTGCACATCTTTACATCCAGACCATTATTAACTAAATCTTATCGCTAGTTATCGCGTGTTAAGCCAAAAACACGCTCAGAGCGTGTTCTAGACATGCGTTTTGGCCTCTGTACATGTTGGACGGGGATTGCGTCATTGTTACAAAGCTAGTACGCGCATTGCGCGTGCCGTGCTTCCATGGAACACAAAGCGACGCTTTGGATAGAAAGAGCGTTTATTCACATAGATCAACCAGCTTATATAGGTGACCGGGCGAGGGTAAGGGGAGGACGGGACGAGGGAAAGCGGGAGTAGCATGCGCTTGGCGTTCGCCGTAGTGAAGGCATAGCGTTCGCCATTGTGAACGCAGAGCGTTCGCCATAGTGGAGGGAGAGTGTTCCCAATATTTCTCTTCCCTTAATAAAAAAGTCGCTCTACTGGCTTCTTTTGGTGGTGATGGTGAAAAACATTTATCGGGTATTAAATTTTTACACAGAGATGATTGCGGTAGGCCCTATTGGCCCTTTCCGTTTACAATACTAGGTGGAGCCCCTATTCCGGGGCCCCATTGGCAAGCAACGCCGCCCGCGTCCGGTGAACCAAGGCCTTTTGGCTCTTTAGCACCTGACAGCCGAGCAGGGCTGCCTCCCAGTCCTCTCTCCCAGTCCCCACAGAACTGGCACGCGCCATCAAAGGATGTGTTGAAGTGTTTCAGCACCGCCGGGCACAGTACAATGTTAGTGAGAATTTTGATGAGGAGGCGCTCGTCAGCGCGACCAAGCCCCTTACAAGGGGCCGGGTAGCGCCGGTGCACCTGCTTGTAGTAATCGGTGATGTGTTTGAATATAAGGGCCAGATTGTCTGATTGGGAGTAGGCTTCCAAGAGCAAGGAGATAGCTTGGGGAGAGAGTGCGCGGGCGGCCTGATCGGCCTGGTTTCCTTGGAGTCCCTGGTGACCGGGGGCCAAAATCAGGTTACGCGGAGCAGGATCTTCGCATCGGCAGCTATATTGCAGAATGCGCCAGGCAAGCGTGGGAGCCCAGCCCAACTCATAGTTCCGACAGGTCCCTCGCGAGTCGGTGATGATGTGTTTCGACTTGCGATTAGTGAGAGCCAGAGCAATGGCAATCTCCTCCGCGTGTGTTGCGCTCTAGGCTTTGATAGTGAGCCCGTTAAATGTGTTTGTGCTGTGTACGACAGCGGCCGTGTACCACCCCCGTGGTGTGGGCCGGCAACGTCCACGTAATACACTTGTTGTTGGTTACCATAGTATCGCGCCAAAGCTTCCGAGCGCGCCTGGCGACTACCGCTATTGTCTTCTCTGGACATGTTGCGGGGAAAGGGTCGGACCCGGAGGGCGCGTCTCCGGGGTTCTGGCACTCTCTCCCTTTCCTCAATATGGTAGTCATGTTTGATGTGTAGCCGGTCCAAGAGCCGGCGACCGGAGGTGATCTGTGCAAGCCGCGTGTATTGGTTGGCTAAGTGGGCTTCTCGAAGCTCCCTGAATGTGTTTACCACGCCTAAGGCCAGAAGTCGCTGGTTGGACGTAGCGACCGGGAGGTCAAGAGCCGGCTTAATGACTTTCCGGTGGATGACCTCCAGTTGCTCACCATCGTGTTTGCACAGGTGCAAGTAGGGGGTTGAGTAGAGGATTCTACTCATTACGAAAACATGGGCAAGCCGCAGTGCATCCTTGCTTCGTAATCCGCCCCGCTTTTTGGAGACCCGGCGGACCATGCGGCCCACCTGGTCTCTCACGTGCGAAGTTTGGCTAGGGTAGTGTCCACCCTGCGTTGATGGTGTATGAAGAGGCCAAGGACGCGGATTTCCTTGGACTCCCGGATCGGTCCCGAGGGGAGACTGATTCGAATCGGGGTTGTGTCCCGAGGGGAGGGACGTATGTGCACAAATTCTGACTTAGATGGGGCGCACTGGAGTCCGCAGTAGGTCGCGTAGTCGTCGACTAGGGTCGCCGCTGCTTGCAGGCAGGATTCCATGTGGCCCCGTTTACCTTGCGTGGCCCAGATCGTAATGTAATCCGCATAAAGACCGTGATGCATCCCGGGCAAAGAAGAGAATTTGGAGGGAAGATGAAGCATTGCCAAATTGAAGAGCATGGGAGACAGGACCGCGCCTTGGGGTGTTCACCTCGAGCCGATAGTGTATGGCCCATGTTCCGCATCTTGTATGCGTATGTAGGCTTGACTGTCTGTAAGAAATTGTCTTATGGAGTGGAATATTTTGTGGCCACAGTTGGTGTTACTGAGGTGGTCCAGGATTACTTCGTGTTTGACGTAGTCGAATGTGCCTTTAAAGTCAAAGGCCAGGATCACCTTGTCGTTGTGAGGACATTCGACAGGATCTAAGATGTCGTGGTGGAGCTGCAGAAGTATATGCTGGGCTGACTTGTGAGGGCGAAAACCGAACATTGTGTCCGCGAAAGTGTGCTCTGTTTCGAGAAAATCAGAGAGTCTGTCGCGCACCATGGTCTCCATGACCTTGCCGACACAAGACGCGAGGGAGATGGGGCGAAGGTTCTCCACATAAACAGGTTTTCCAACCTTCGGAGAGAAGCTCATGACAGCCGATTTCCAACCGAGAGAGAGAGGAGTCTCTCCGACCCAAATGCTATTGGTGTATTTGAGGAGCGCGGCGTAGGCTGCGTCGGGAAGGTTGGCAAAGAGCTTGACCGTAACCTTGTCGCGCCCGGGTGCAGTGGCCCGCTTCATCTTGCTTAAAGCCGCCCGGATGTGCTGGAGCTGGAACGGCTTGTCCAGCTCCGTGTTCTCTCTCGCCTGCATACGAGTACGACGCCGGCCGGGCGTCCTTAGTGGTGCACAGGTATCGATCCCTGAGCGTGTGCGCTAGCTTTGTTGTCTTTCGTGTAAAGTTGTGCAAGGCATGGGCGTTGGGTTTCCGTGCGTGTTTGTATTGCATCGATGAGAGCGCGAAACAGACGCCACGTGTTCCGTGCGTGGAACGTCGCTGTGGTGGCGGCATGCACGGTGGCTGTGTCGATGCAGTTTCTTCCTGCCGCTGCCGAGAGCCTTTTTCTTCTGTGCTGCTGACGAATCCGCCGGTGATGTAGCCACTGGACGTGGGGTATCTGCTCGAGGGACCGCGCGCTCGACTTCTTTGTCTTGCGAGACCGGCGATGGCGTCTTCGCTCGCAAAGCATTGCCTTCCGCTGGGTTATGATCTTGCGCACGTGGGGGAGTTCTGTGTCCGACACGCACCTGGTCGACATGACACCTGACCGGTCCGGCTGGTGTCTGTACGGTGACCATTCGTGACCCTCCTGTAGACGTGACTGTTCCAGGGAGCCATTTTTCACCTGCGCCAAAGTTACGTGCATACACTGCAGCTCCAGGTAGAAGTGGTGTCCATTCATCTGGCTCCGAGACAATCTTTAACGATGGGAGGGAAGCATGTGTCCAGACGAGACCGGAGGCAATAGCCAAGAAGCGCATTTGAAGGAGACTTGCCCGAGGTGTTAGGTATCCTTCTGTAATTAAAAAGAAATCTGGAAATTTGGTTATCTAAACTCCCCCCCCCCCCCTTCATCTTTTTTTAGAGGCCACCCTTTATCGTTCTGACTGCTCTTTCAGCCGAACCCATTCGACTGTTGGTGATACACTGGCGATCGAATATTATTCTTTTTCATGAAGGTAGCGAATTCATCACTGGGGAATTGAATTCCGTTCTCAGAGACTACAGTCCTTGGAATGCCAAACCTGCTGAATATCTCGAGCAAGCAATTCACTGTAGCTGTAGTAGTAGCTTGCCTCATAGGAACTGCCTCAACCCACTTGCTGTGCGCATCCACTACAACGAGAATCATGCTTCCCACAAATGGCCCTGCGAAATCGACATGCATCCTTGACCACGGTTCTCGAGCAGTCGGCGGGCTCTTTGGCGGTGCTGCGGCTGGCATGGGCAAGTTTTGGATATAATTCTGACGAGTTGCTGCTAGTCGTTCTATGTCGCGGTCCAATCCTGGCCACCAAAAGCATGATCTGGCAACTGCTTTCATAGCTGACGACACCTGCTGTGTTTCATGCAGTAGGTGCCAAACACGACGTCGTGCTTCTTTCGTCACTATTACTCGGTGACCCCAATAAACCAGCCCATGGGCCAACGAGAGACCTAGCCTTTTATCGAAAAATGAAATAATACTTCCATCTTATATACCTCTTGCGGTCGATGGCCAGCCATGCTTTGTCAACAGCGCAACCCTTTTAAGTTGCGGGTCAATAGCAGTTAATTGCTTCAGTTCATCAACTGACACTGTTCCGTCCTCGAATCCTTCCAGAGCAAGAATGTAATCAGAGGGATCGTCTGATTGCAACTCTGTCGTAGGGAGTGGCAGTCGACTCGGTGCGTCGGCATGTAGAAGCTGCTTACCTGTCAAGTACTGGAGCTTGTAACGGAAACCTGCAAAAAACAGAGACCAACGTTGTATGCGAGCGACTGCCAGCGATGAGGTCGGTCGATCTACCCTCAGCAATTCCAGGAGAGGCTGGTGGTCGATAAAAACTGTGAGCTCTCGACCTACGAGAAAATCTCGGAACTTGTTACGCCAAAAACAAGGGCAAGGGGTTCGTGTTCGAGTTGAGAGTAATTCCTTTCAGCCTTTGTTAAGGTTCGCGAACGCAAATTTATAGGCTTGTTCACCTTGCCATAAGCGTGGAATAGCACTTCGCCAACCCTATGTTGCGACATGTCACACTCCAGCTTTCGGTCTGCAGCCGGATTTAAATGGCAAGTACCTCTTCCTCACGAAGGCCTTGGCTTGCATAAATGCTGCCTCTTGCTCGGTTCCCCAAATTCATCGAGTGTTCTTCTCTAGCAGCTCGTACAAGGGTGAAAGGACGGATGATAAATTCGGCATGAACTTTGCGTAAAAAGTAATCATGCCCAAAAATGCACGCCGCTCCTGCACATTTTGCGGACAATGAGCTTGCATGATTGCTTCGATATGCTGCTCTGTAGGATGTAAACCTTCGCGGTGAATTCGGTGACCTAAGTAGGAAACAGACGCCTCGCGAAATTTACATTTGTCCAGTCTGAGCTTAACCTCGTGCTCCTGGAAACGCTGGAGCACCAACCTTAATGTTTCGGTGCCACCGTGTTTTTCCGATATCTGTATATCGTCGAGGTAAGCCTGGACACCTGATATGCCTTGCAAAAGAGTGTCGATTTTCAGTTGAAAAATTGCAGGCGCAGAAGCTATACCGAAAGGCACGCGGTTGTAGCAGAAAACCCCCCGGTGCGTATTAATAACGCACATTTTCTTGGACTGGTCATCGAGAGAGATCTGATTATAGGCGTCACGCAGGTCGAGCGTGCTGAATTGCTCGCCGCCATTCAAAGACGCAAAAATGTCATCAATGACAGGTAGCGGCTATTGCTCCAGCTCATATGCAGGGTTTAGGGTTACTTTGAAATCTGCGCAGATTCGAACGGTGCCATCCATTTTTTAGTACCGGCAAAATTGGTGTAGCCCAATCTGCGTGTGTTACAGGGGACAACACTCCGATGGTTACAAGCCTTTCAATCTGTTTGGATACCTTTTCGCGCCAAGCAAATGGAAGAGAACGGGCCTTGAATAATTTTAGTGTGGCTCCTTCTTTCAGTGGAAGATGCGCTGGCGGTCCGTCAATCAGGCCCATTTCTTCTTTCTTTCCTTCTTTCCTTCTTTCCTTCTTTCCTTCCTTCTTTCCTTCTTTCCTTCCTTCCTCCCTTCCTTCCTTCCTTCCTTCCTTTCTTCCTTTCTTTCTTTCTTTCTTTCTTTCTTTCTTTCTTTATTTCTTTATTCAATACTGCAAACCTTATAGAGGTCCAAGCAGGGTGGGTAAAATGACAAACAAAACAATAATAACAAAGTTAGTAAACATCAAAGTGTGGCGAAAGGCAATAAAGAATCATTCCAGTCCGTTACTGTGCGAGGAAAAAATGAAAACATGAATAAATCTGTTCGCGCAAAATACGGCTTCAAAGAATTAGGATGATGGTGGCGTGTATACCTCCACGTTGAAAGCGACAGATATGGGGCAGGGTTAATAGATAATTCTTGTTTCCAAAGCAAGTAAAGAAATTCGAAACGTAAATTTTTTTCTTCGTTGTGCAAGACATTGAATACCATTAACCTGCATTATTTCAGAGGGTGAGTCATACGGGGAAAATTTAGAGTAAATAAACCTTACAGCTTTTCTCTATACCTTTTCTAGGCGGGTGATACTGTGTTTAGTAAACGGGTCCCAGACAACGCATGCGTATTCGAGTTTCGGTCTAATTAGTGAATTGTAAGCAAGTAATTTTACGCTAGGGGGAGAAGTTTTAAGCTTATGTCTTAAGAAGTATGGTTTGCGGAGTGCAGAAGAGCAGATGTTATCTATATGTAAATTCCATGAAAAAGTGTTAGTAAGTGTTACACCCAAATACTTATATTTAGTCTCTTCCAGCAAAGGCGACGAACCTAGCCTGTAATTAAAGGAAAGCGGAGCTTTTTTGCGAGAGAAGCGAAGAAAGACGGTCTTATCAGTGTTAAGTTTCATGTCCCACGTTTCACACCATTCAAAAATCTTAGCAAGAGAGGAGTTAAGATAGATTTGGTCATCAATTGAAGTTATTTCATGAAAGAGCACACAATCATCCGCAAACAACCTGATTTGCACATTCGGATCAAGTTCACTGGGAATGTCATTAATATGCGATAAAAATAATAATGACCCCAGCACACTTCCTTGGGGCACGCCAGAGCCGACTGGAAGGCAACCTGATTGTTGCTCATTAACTGCGACAAATTGGTAGCGATTGGTTAAATAATTTGATATCCATATGATCGAAATTTCCAGGAGGCCAATGCGCCTGAGTTTCAATATCAGTTTGTCATGGGGAACTCTATCGAAAGCTTTGCTGAAGTCAAGAAATATTGCATCAATCTGGGCATTCTTATCAAGACATGAAGCGAGTGAATGTATAACTGTCACTAGTTGTGCAATTGTTGAGTATCCTTTTCTAAACCCGTGCTGGAAATTAGAGAGGACTGCGTGCGCATCTAAAAATTCATTAATCTGGTTGGCAATAATATGTTCGATTAGTTTACAACATGGTGACGTAAGCGATATTGGACGGTAATTTTGTAATAATGCACGGTCACCGTTCTTGTGTATTGCCACAACCCTGGCTATCTTCTAGTCGCTCGGTAATCGTGCATGAAGTAATGAAACACGAAATATAAAAACTAGAAACTTTGCAACAGATTCAGCATATCGCTTCAGGAACACGTTTGAAAGGTTGTCGGGACCACATGATGATTTAGTTTTTAAATTCAGTTGCATTGAAACTACGCTAGGGTATGAAATAAAATTTACATCACAGAGGTCAAACACTGCGTCACTGAATGTGCAAGCACCGGAATCTGAAAAGACACTGTGAAAGTAGTCATTGATGTGGTGCGCAATATCCCCGTGATCGGTAACTACAGAACCATCAACCAAAATTTGCGACACTGGTTTCTTTTTTTCGCTTATATAATTCCAAAACTTTTTTGGTTCCTCTACAATGAAATTTGGAAGCACTGTATTAAAATTGTGTTCTTTCGAAGAGTGTACTGCGCGTGCAAGCCCTTCTTTTAAATCCTTGAAATGATCTAAATGCAAGTGCTGTTTCTTTAACCTTTTTATCTTTCGCTTTAAGTGGATTATTTCACGCGTCATCCATGGCGTTTTTCTGTGAACAAGTTTACCTTTGCTCGGCACAAACTTATCTATACAGTAGTTCTACATACCTTTAAAGCGGCGCCAAAGTGCATTCAAATCAGTATCATTAAAATTTATGAGGCATGTTTCCAAATGTTCTATAATGAAAGCATCATCTGCACGTGAGTAGTCTTTGACAGACCGTTTCACAGGGTTATTAGATTGAGTACAAGCGACAATGAGCAAGCGAACACTGACAAGCGGGTGGTCGAAGATGCCTTCCACAACTTCAACAATGTATTCAGGTAACCCTCTAGGCAAAAATACCAAATCCAATACAGATTTGCTAGTTCCTTGCACACGTGTTGGTTCCTGGACTATTTGAATTAGGTCATGTGTTAACATCATGTTAAGTACGCTGTTTAAATTATTGCTGTTTTGAGGAAGGGATTCAAAACGCTCCCAATTAACGCCTGCTAGGTTTAGGTCACCAATAAGTAGCAATTTGCTTCTTTGGAACCGAGACATGTGCTCTTCCAGTTTGAACAGATAATCAGCTGAGGCATCAGGAGGTCTATAAATGGCAATCAGAATGAAGTTATAGCCCCAGCATGAGATATTTAAGCACAAACATTCAAGGCCGGGAATCTCCTCCAAGAGAACAGCCTGTATGTGGCATTTAATTAGGACTGCAACGCCACCTCCCCTGAAATGCCGATCCCTACGAAAAACTTGGTATCAATTAGGGAAGACATCCTCGTCGGCTGTTTCAGTCCGCAGCCACGTCTCCGTTATGACTGCAATGTGTGGGTCATTTTCTAGTAAAGAAACCTCGAGAGATTCTGTTTTGTTTACTACCCTACGGGCATTTAAGTTGATTATACGCAAGTGCTTGTCATATTCTTTGGAAAGGCGTCAAGGCTCGGGCTGCTCAGAGCGTTGATTGTTAATCTTGACGCGCATGTTTTTTGTCTCATGCCAAAAGAAGAAATCTTTATCGACCTCAAGTTTATCATGAAGTAGGTGTACTTTTTACCCTGCAGTTTATCTTTCGCACTTTCCCACAGGAGCTTCCGTTTCTTTTGCGTTGCTTGCGAGTAATCGTTTTGTACAGACATGTCCGAATCTTTAAGCTTGCTGCAGTTTTAAAATAGAAGTTTCTTTTCGTTAAAATCTTGCAGATAGATGATTACCGGTCGTTTGTTTCCTTGTCGGCCGAGCCTATGAATGCGGCCGATTGATTCGCACTGTACCTGCAGCTTATCCCTCATTACCTCGGCGATAACTTTTTCCTTGAGGGCCGCTTCCGTTTCATCGTCGCATTCAGAAATGTCATGAATAATTACGTTTGACCGCCCATTTCTGTCTTCGGGATCAGTTAGTTTCTTTGACTGGAAGCCAATAACGTTTTCTAAAGACTTTAGAGTAGTTTGAACCTGATCCCCTTCGGTCGCACGAGATTCAGATAACCTTTTGTCAAGTTGAGTGTATGTCTGTTGAAGGCTGTTTATTAATGTTTAGATGTTAGATATTTGGACTTTTATTTCTGAAATATCGTTACGGATAACAGCTTGACCCTCAAGCAACTCTTCAAACATTTCCTTGTGCGTGGGACCTGGGTTCGTTTCAATGTCCCCGCTGAGAAGGAACTTGCACACAAGAAGACATTCATAGGCAAGGTCAAGACACTTCTGTGGGCACGGCAGGACAATAATGCCACGACAATCAGTCCGTAAACAACTACTGTGGGGACTAACCTGCAGAACGCAGAACAGGGTCCTGGTTAGCGTCATTGCCAATCCGTGTCCGCCGTGCCCAAAAAAGACGAACTGGTATATACTATCCCGTATACTGTCTTGCCGTATACTATCTTGTCGCGCAGCATTCTATCGAGCATGCTTCCGAACTTGCAGCCATCCGCTATTTGGCGAATTTCAACAATGAATGTATGAACACACTCACCTTCCGCGCTGACGCCGGTTGAAAAAGCGGAAGCTCTCCGTTATTTCGTGGCGTTTTCAGTCAGAATACGCAGTTAGGACTCCAATTACTTCTTCGTACTTCAGCACATTAGCCTTCTTCGGTGATACTTTCCCTGAAAGTACTTGTACTGTTTGTGTGCTCAGTGCAGAAATGAGCAACGCCCTCTTCTTCATTGAATCTTCGATGCCATTTGCTTCGAAGTAGGCTTCAACTTTCGTTAGATTAACTCTCGATTTGTCACAGCGTTCGTCATACTCGAGAAGCTGGTAAATCTTCCATGGCCGAAATGGTTGTGTCCAATTACTCCGCCTTGAGGGTCATTTCAGGTTGGCTCTCGTCGTGGATTCGCTTTGAACTCGTCGCCACTGTTACAAAGCTAGTTCGCGCATTGCGCGTGCCGTCCTTCCATGAAACACAAACGGACGCTCGGGATAGAAAGAGCGTTTATTCAACCCCAGCAGCCAGCTTATATAGGTGACCGGGCGAGGGTGAGGGGAGGAAGGGACGAGGGAAAGCGTGAGGAGCATGCGCTTGGCGTTCGCCGTAGTGAAGGCAGAGCGTTCACAACAGTCATCCATCTGACACTCGTGAGACACTGAAACACTGAAAGCAACAGAGCGAGAAGCTGCCAGACTACTATCGACGCAACATAGAAGACGAGAAGCCAAAAAAACTAAAGGAGTGGTTCAGGGCGGTCGCCATGATATGAAAGAGAAAATTTCAAATCATGACCGGACCTGCAAAACAACAACCGCGCTCGATGGGGTCATAGGTGGGCAGACACGAGAGACGTACTGTGATGTGCACACGACACTGTCGAGGGATTTTTCAACGTGGCGTGTCGGCAGTGGTTCTTCGGACAGCAGAGCGTCGTGCGTGCCAGCCCCGCGTTGCGCGTGTGCGCGTGCGAATGGTGTGCGCGAGGCAGGCACGAGGAGTGGAGGTCTGACGTGTCAGCAAACCGAGGTGTAGAGGTAGACACCGCAGCACAAGTCTGGTCATTCAAGAGTGAAAGTGGCAGCTGTCGGACTTTGGGTCCGTGCTGCAGATGACTTCCCTTGAATTATCGACGCAAGACCATTGAGTCCCATTCAAGCGTGGAGGTGGAAGCCGGCAGACTTCGGGTCTGTACTGCCGTGGACTTCCCTTGACTCAAGGACGCAGGCCTACTGCGTCCCTTTCGAGGTCGGAAGTGGCAGCAGATGGATTGAGGGTTCTTGCCGCCAAGGCTTCCTTGGATAGGCTGCACAAGCCTACGGTGTTTTGGAACGCCGTCGACAGGACCTGGCTACGGTTTTTCTGCTGCCGCTGCCCAGTTCTTGGGGGCGGCTGACAGGAGTTCGTCAGTGTCTCCCATGTCCATCTTCGTTCCTCACCTCCTGGCTCTCTACCACCGCTTCCCTGGACGCAACGCTAGCGATGCATCGCAAGTCGCCAACCAGCGTCCATGCTGCCTGCAAGGCATTCCCGCTCCACGCTCCACCGGTGAACTTTCTCCTTTTTATCCGTAGTCTTGTACGCGTGTCTAGATGTGTTTTCCTTGGTGTTTTCGTTTCTTTTATTTGTTCCTTTCCTTTAAAGTATAAACACGGCTTCGTTTTGTTTTGTTTGATTCGTTTTCTTCTTCGAACCTGCACACGAAAGCGTTCCCCTTCAGCAGTTGGGGACGCGTCACTCCGATTCCCGACACATACATCACCCCCCCCCCCCCCCCCCCCCCCCCGCCGTCCATCCACGGCAGCCGCGGACGATCCTGCATTCATGATGGTTTCAAGAAGGTTAAAATTGACTCTCCTACTGATTTTGCATTGGGAAGATTGTAAGGCTGGTTGTTGTAAACCACTACAGTTTTATCTGCGGCAATTAGTACCTCGGCTTGTATCTTGACAGTGACCTTTCTTAAAGAGCCACCTCGCTATTTTTTGGAACAAACTTCGCGCCATATGGTGTCTATGGTATAATAATGTACGGGATATTACATGCATTTATAGATAAGCAAAACTTTCCCGCCTAAGGCTGTACTACTCAGCGATTTAGAATAATAGTTTACGGGCACTGAGCAGTTCGCTGGCACAACAAAATAAATGCCACATGACATACCCTTTTAAGAAAAGGAAAAAAAAATGACAGCCCGTCGAACTGAGTGGCGGCCGCTCACTTGGACACGGTCAGCGCGCATGTATCGTTCGTTGAAAACATGGTTGGGAACGCAGAAATAAGGTAGCGCATGAGCACAGTCACATGGGTTCTTTTTCACATTTCGCAGGCGTTTTTTAAACGCCAAGAAAAAGGACCACGCATGAGTTACACTGCTGCAAAAAACTGGATCGGTTCTTTGTTGACCTCCTCTACACCTTAAAGGAAAGCACGTGACGGTAAAGTGAATTACAGTAAATTTGTATATTTAATTTTAGCTAACGAACTAATTAAGCTGAATATAAAAGATACTGTGAGCAGCGCCACATGACGGAAAACAATGTTGTTGGTTTCGCCCAGCACCGGTAGGCCACTTTTTTAAATCCTTGGTTCGTGTTACGTGAAACACCCTATATACAGGGTGTTTCACGTAACTCGAACCAAGGATTTAAAGAAAGCGATAGACCGCAGCCCACTGAAACCAACGATACATTGTTCGCCATGATGTGGCGCTCCTAAAAATATTTTTTTATTGCGCTTAATTAGTTAATTAACTAAGATGAGTTATGCAAATTTTCAAATATTCATTTTAGTGCCAACGCAGTTACGTTAGGTTGTAGAGCAGGTTTATAAAGAACCAATAGAGTTTATTGTAGCATCGTATCTCTTACGGGATCTTTTTTTCAGGCATCTAAAGGAAGCCCGCGATATATGAAAAACTACTACGTGACTGCGCTCGTGCGCTATCATATGCAGCGCTCTCAACGGCCCTTCTAGCAAATGGAGCGTGCCCGCTGACCGTGGCGAAGTGAACGGCCACCGCGCCGCTGCGAAAAGTGCTGACGCACTGTCAAGCCGCTGCTAAGAGCGGCGGCCGTTCACTTCTTGCAGTTTTCTGGCAGTTTTCTTCTTGCTTGGCACCCGCCGTAGCCTCCAGTATAGCCCCAGTGCTAAAATAAATCTAAAGCAATTTACCTTTCTTTAAAAATTTTGGACGTTTTAAAAAAACACCCGGTATATATATATATATATATATATATATATATATATATATATATATATATATATATATATATATATATATATTGAAAGGGGGTTTCTGCACAAGTAGAACGGGGAAGGAGTTCACGCGGGCGACACAGAATGGGCGAGCAAAACGGCGGGCAGCGCAGAACATGGCCAGTCCAGCCGAACCGATCTCGTGCAGCGCGGCGGCTCTTCGTCTTTCACCGGCCCTTCGTCTTCGTCGGCGATTCTTCAGTGATCTGCACAGGCGGTAACAGGCGCGGCCGTTATGGTTGACTACAATGCCCCGGGAACGAAGAGGAGCCACCCTGGCGACTTATGGCGAGGGCAAGAGGAGTGGGTCGTAGTATGTCTTCAGGCGGCTGACGTGAATCTTTTCTCGGCCGCGATGGCGCAATCCGAAGAGGGGTTGAGCGGCTCCATGATGTAATTGACCGGCGACGTTTGCTGGACAACGCGATAAGGACCGTGGCATTCCGTGCGAAATTTTGACGACAATCCTGGTGGTGTGCCTGGTACCCAGAGATTCCAACCGGAAGAACATGTTGGCTGGTAATGTTATCGTGGCGATGCTTTTGGCGGCCTTGGGATTCGGAGGGTAAAAGAGCGCGCCAACTGGCGGCGTTCCTCGGCATGCTGTGCGACTTCGCAGAGGGGTGTCCACTCGCAGGCGTCAGGAGTATAAGGCAAGATGGTGTCCATCGTGGACGACGGCTCACGCCTGTACAGAAGGATGAATGGGGTAAATCGGGTGGTTGACTGCGTGGCGGCGTTGTAAGCGTATGTCGCGAAAGGGAAGCCAGCGTCACAGTTGGCATGATCTGCTGCGACGTACATCGTGAGCATGTCACCGAGAGTACGGTTGAAGTGCTCGGTCAGCCCGTTAGTTTGAGGAAGGCAGGCAGCGGTGGTCCGATGTACGATGCGGCATTCGGCGAGCAGAGCTTCAAAGGCGTGTGAAAGGAAGGCGCGGCCTCTGTCACTGAGCAGCTCGCGCGGCGCGCCATGGCGAAGAACAAAATGATGGAACATGAACATAGCAACTTCGCGGCTAGTAGCAGCAGGAAGGGCGTCTGTCTCGGCCTACCGTGTGAGGTGGTCGACGCCGACGATAATCCAACGGTTCCCAGAGACCGTACAGGGCAGCGGGCCGCAAAGGTCGATGCTAACGCGATCGAAAGGACGTGCCGGGCAAGGGAGTGGTTGTAAGGGGCCGCTCACACGGGCACGTGGAGCGGATGTTTTCCGACGCTGACAGGCGATGCAAGAACGGACGTATTTTCGAACATAGCCGTATATGCCACGCCAATAGAAACGCTGTGAAATTATTTTGAATGTCTTCAGCACACCGGTGTGCGCACACTGAGGGTCAGCGTCAAACTTCAGAGCGTAAATGGCGTGGAATTGCGAGAAGCCACCCCCGACCATCAGGCATGTAGTTGCGGGGATATAAAAGGCCGTCCCGGAGGGCAAAGTGCGGAGCTTGACGCCGTAAAGTTCTAGAAGGCGCAACATTTTGTGACGAAGACACAGCGTCTATGAGGGACGCAAGCCACGGGTCTTTCCGCTGCTCCGCAGGCATATCAGCGATGGTAAGAGGCGAAAGTACGGGATCAGTTGCCGAGGAGCAGGCAGCGTCGCTGGGAAGGGGATACCGAGACAAAGCATCGGCGTCCATGTGCTTACGGCCAGAATGGTATTTGACGTGGATGTCAAACTCTTGAAGGCGAAGAGCCCACCAAGCGAGGCGACCGAATGGATCTCTAATGGACGATAACCAGCAGAGCGCATGATGGTCCGTGACGACGTCAAACCGGCGACCGTATAGATAGAGCCGGAATTTTGTTAGCGCCCATACAATAGCTAAACATTCCTTCTCCGTAACAGAGTAGTTGGATTCAGCTTTGGCAAGCACGCGACTCCCATACGCAACGACGTATTCTTCAAAACCATATTTTCGCTGGGCCAAGACAGCTCTGAGGCCAACACCCCTCGAATCTGTATGGTATTCGGTAGATGCTGTGGGGTCAAAGTGTCGGATTATTGGCGGCGAAATCAAAAAATGGCGCAGGGTAGCGAACGCTTCGACGCACTGGGCCGACCAGCCAGATATGTCATTGTCCCCGCCAAGTAGCTTCGTCAGCGGCGCAATCATGGACGCAAAATTGCGTACGAAGCGCCGGAAATCGCAACAAAGACCTATGTGTGTTGTTTTGTACGTGAGGGAATACGTGCTCTACGTACGCGTTCGTTCGTTTCGTTCCCAAAGAAGGAACTCCGGTAAAACTTAACAACTGGTTTAATTGGCCGAATGGTAAAATAAGTAAACTTTACAGAACGATTGGAAGCACGACCTGTTCGTTCAGCGTCTCCCAAAGCACTGTCCTTCGATGCCGGGCCGAGTCCTCCTTTCTCCCTCTTCTGCCGCCGCTCCCGCCTCTCCGACCTTGGACAGTCAAAGAGTTCCCGGAAAGCCTGCCGCCCGGTTCAGGGACGGTCGCGGGGGAACGGCCACGGGAGCCCCTTTCGGGCGCCTGCCGCCTGGTCGGCTCGCGCGCACACACTCACACACGCACACACAGGCGCGCACACACATGTACAGGGTCCTTGACCGAGGAAATCGCGTGTCGAATGGCGCCGCATTTTGTCCCCCCTTTTCGTCTCCGACACTATGAAGCTTCGAAGTTGCTTGAAGGAAACCGGTTGAGGAAATTGCGCCAGAGCACAGAGCTTGGCCGGGTCGCGTGTTCGCCAAATGCAGCCGGTACAGCCAGCGATGACAGCGCCGCCCACCGGCAGGTAGCAGCCACCATTAAGGCTGGCTATAAATATTCATTCAGAACGGCGGCTTGACATCGCCGCTATGGCGCAGTGGATTAGAGGCACGTGTTGCGTATGGAAAGGTCGGCCGTTCGAATCCTCTCTCTGTACCGTAATTTTAATGTTTTTTTCTTTTTTCATTTTCTAAATTTTTTCCCTTTTAGGTCGCAAATCGTGATGCTTAGTGGCGTAAAACGCCGTTTAAGATTTTCAAAACATTTTATGCATACTTTTACACACATTATTCACAGCACTGGAATATCAGTTTTGAATGTAAACTAAATATTACATGGTTAGTAACAATACGTTGATATAGACTTTTAAGCATTATTTAGGGAATAATTATCCCTTTTAGGTAAGCCGTTGTGACAATCTTCAGTCACCGTGATCAATTCACCGAGGGTTCAAGCTTTGTGGCTGTACAGGCTGCAGTTGGCAAATACGCGGCCGGGTCAGGGAGAATTCCTTCTTTGGAGATGATGTGCCCCAAGATCGTCAACTGCCGAGCTAAGAAGTGGAACTTCTTAAGATTCAGTTGCAGTCCGGCATCGGTCAGGCAAGTCAGAACCTGCTGCAGGCGCGTGAGGTGAGTACAGAAATCTGCCGAAAAGAAAACGATGTCGTCCAAGTAAAAGAGGCACGTGTGCCATTTCAGCTTGCGTAAGACGTTATCCATCATTCTTTCGAACCTGGCTGGCGCGTTCAACAGGCCGAAGGGCATAACGGTGAACTCGTAAAGGCCGTCAGGGGTAACGAATGCGGTCTTCTCATGGTCAGCGGCAGCCATCGGGACCTGCCAGTAGCCAGAACGCAAGTCAAGGGAGGAGAAGTATTCTGCGTCTTGGAGACAATCAAGAGCGTCGTCGATGCGGGGGAACGGATAATTGTCTTTGTTGGTAATTTTGTTGAGTCGCTGGTAATCGACACAAAATCTGATAGAACCGTTTTTCTTTTTGACCAGCACCATCGGGGAAGACCAAGGGCGGTGAGAGGGACGGATGATGCCACGGTGCAGCATGTCCTCAACGTGCTCACTTATCACTTGACGCTCAGCCGCAGGCACGCGATGGGGCCGCTGCCGAAAAGTCGGGTGGGAGCCGGTCTCAATGCGATGAGCCACGCCGGATGTACTGCCTAAAGGCTGATCGGCTGCATCGAAAGTGGAGCGGACCGGCTGGAGAAGGGCTGAGAGCTGTGCACAGTATGTGGACGGAAGAGTATCGTCGTTGGAGGCGCGGAAAATTTCGTCAGGCTCAGGTTAAGTGGCTGGCTCGGAATGCATGGCGTTTACAGAGAAACTGCTGGCTACCTCGTGGACATTAAGGTCAGAGAGAAGGCAGACAGGTTGAATGCAGCCAGGGGACTCACCAGGGAGCAGGGTAAGGGGACACGGGGATGGATTGTAGAGCACCTTTTTCGTGACACCCTGGTGGACATTGAGGACAGCAGAAGGTAGCGGCAGGTTATTTCGGCGTACGAAGGAAGCAGGCGGCGTAAATAAACCGGTGTCATCCGACGCGGCACGGCACGACAGGGATACAAGGGCAGATGCTTCCGGCGCACCTTCGACATTTTCAACGATGGTGACCTTGAGTGACCAAGGCACAGAGGTTTCAGAAGGAAGCTCGTCACACAAAGCAGAAAATTCAACTTCGGCGCGGGCGCAATCTATGACAGCGTTGTTGTGTGATAGGAAGACCCACCCCAGAATTATTTCATGTGAGCATTAGGACAGCACCAAGAATTCGAATGGATGCAATATATTGTCTGTGATGACCCGCGCTGTGCATGAAGCCAGACGGGCAATGCGCTTTTCACTTGCGGTGCGGAGCGAGAGACCCGTAAATGACGTCGTGTCTTTGCGCAAACGGCGGCAGAGTTTTTCGTGAATCACTGATACCGATGCACCCGTATCGATAAGCGCAGGTACCGGCAGTCCGTCGACTATGACCTGAAGAACGTTGCGTGGGGAAAACGGAGGTCTTGACCTTTTCGAACAGTGCGCAGTTCTTGCCTCCGGAACTGCGGAACATAGTTTCCCTCTTCAACGGAGGGAGGGCGACGGCGCATCGGTGACAGTCATGGACACGGAGCGTGTCGACACTTCTGCGTAGGTCATCTGTGAGGGTATTAGAGGTGGTTGGGGATACTGAGCCTCGGCATAGGTGAATGGAGCGACCGAAGGGGCTTGACGGGCAGTGGGAAGAACCTCGGCAACTTCATGGCGGATGACCTCCTGCAATGGCGCCACCAGAGGAAATGCAGCGTCGTGACTGAAGGGATGACGAGAGCTGACGCGTGACTTCCTCCTTCCTCCTGCTTTATCTGCGGTGACAGTTTGGCCAGGTCGGTGTGAGACGGGAAGGAAGCAAGGGACTCCTGCTGCTAGATCTGCGATGAGAGTTTCGCCGGGTCGGTGTCAGATGTGAGGGAAGCAAGGGACTCCTGCTGCTTGACCTGCGGTGACAGTTGAGCCGGGTCGGTGTCAGACGTGAGGAAGGCAAGGGACTCCTGCTGCGAGAGTGGAGAACGGGTGATGATGCGTCGCTTCCGAAGTTCATCGTAGTTCTGGCAATGGGTTATTACGTCGGCGATTGTTGTGGGATTGCTTGCGAGAAGCATCTGAAACGCATCGTCGTCTATGCCTTTCATGATGTTGTCAATCTTGGTGCGCTCAGACATAGAGGCATCCACGCGTGTGCAAAGGTTCACAACGTCCTCCATGTAGCTGGTAAAATTTTCACCAGGCAGCTGCGTCCCACTTCGCAGGCGTTGTTCCGCGCTCAGCTTGCGCACCGCGTGCCTGCCGAATACGTCAGAAAAATTGGTTTTGAAGGCTGACAACGTGGTGATATCAGCTTCGTGGTTCCGGAACCATAGGTTTGCAACGTCTGAAAGGTAGAGTATGACGTTGTTCAGCTTGAGTGCATCATCCCACTTGCTATGGGTGCTCACCCGTTCGTAAGATGCCAACCAGTCCTCAACGAAATGGTCGCCGGTGCCACTGAACACAGCGAGATCACTCTGGCGCAGCGCTCCAGCGCAGAGAACGGAGGTTGCGGTCGTCTGACGCCCTGGACCTTCGCAGCCGTATTCTCCCGCCACCCACCATGCCTAAGGAGTCTGCACCCGGTCCTGCCCCACCTACCCCGCACCTCCACCATATGAAAAGGGGGGGGGGGGGGGGGGTTCTGCACAAGCAGACCGGGGACGGAGTTCACGGCGGGCGACACAAAATGGGCTAGCAGAGCGGCGGGCAGCGCAGAAGATGGCCAGTCCAGCCGAACCAATCGCGTGCAGCGCGGCGGCTCTGTCTTTCACCGATGCTTCGTCTTCGTCGGCGATTCGTCAGTGATCTGCCCAGGCGGTAACAGGCGCGGCCGTCGTGGTTCGCTACGTTATATATATATATCCTGAAGAAGATCGGTCTTCCGATCGAAACGTCGAGTAGAATAAATGTTTCCTTTAACGAAGCGTATACTTCGCTAAAGGTTGGGCCAAGATTTAAAAAAAAACTATGCTTTGTTCTGAACTGAAAACGCGTGGATGTTGTTCAAGTTTATCTGAAGTTACAGTACTATTTTTTCAGTCCTCCTATTTGAATAATTAGTCGAGATAAAAAAATAACTTTTTAAATATAGCTTGAAATGTTTAGGTGTCAGTACGAATGTTGTGGAGCTCCGAAAATATTGTCCAGCCCGGGCAGTTCGAAGGAGACAGACTTAGCGTGGCCATTTTTATTCGGGAAAAACGAAAGCCCACGGAGTTTAAAAAGTACTACGTGACAGCGCGCTCCGTGCGCCCGAATAAGCCGCGATTTCAGCGCTCCCATCCATGCATTGTAAAAACCATCACTCGCTTCGCGCCTTTCGTGCTGCTTTCGCGCCTTTCGTGTTCCGCGTTGTGCTTGGTTCTAAGATAGGCGTCAGTGGGTACGGTCGGCAATTGAAAGAAAGCACGGCTCCCGTTCCTGCGGCGATAAATGTGCTGTACCGTTAGCAGAATGCAAGCGGAGGAACGATGACAATGTCATGAGTTTGAATTCGGGAGCAAGATCCCAACAAGCAAAGACGCATATAACAAGCCTGATAACGTCGTGTGAATTACGCTGAAGAACAAGAGCCGCGCTTTCTTTCAATTGGCGCCCGAACCCACCGGCGCTTACCTTGGAACCAAGTGCATCGTGAAGCCTGTCTTGGGCAGCACGAAAGGCGCGAAGCGAGTGATGTTTTTTACAAAGCACGGATGAGAGCGGTGTAATCGCGGCGCATCCGCGCGCACGGGGCGCGGTCACGTGGTATTTTTTAAACTCCGCGGGCTTGCGTTTTTTCCCGAATAAAAAGAGCCACACGAAGTCTATCTCGTTGGAAGTGCCTGGGTTGGACAATATTTCTGGAGCTCCACAGCATTCCTACTCACGCCTGAACATTTCAAGCTATACTTAAAAAGTTAATTTTTTTATCTGGACTTATTATTCAAATAGGAGGACCGAAAAAATAGTACTGTAACTTTAGATAAACCCTTACATCATCCACGCGTTTTCCGTTAGTTTATTTGTAAATCTTGGTCCAAGTTAGCTGGGACACCCTGTATATATATATATATATATATATATATATATATATATATATATATATATAGCGCCAGGAGCTACAAAAGGAGAGCGCTAAGCGTTACAAGAGAATTACCCCTCAAGTCACTCCGAGTGCGAATGGGCCAAAAAAAATGGCTGCTGATTTAGCATTGCTCAGCACAAAATATTGTGCAAAAGCACGTTTTTTTTGCAGGTGGACACCACAGCCACGTACATCAAAGCGCGATTCAGTTCTCCATAGGCCCTGGGAGTCAGTTATGCGCCTTTCGTTTCCTCAAAATCAACGGACTCTAAAACACTAACGCCAACACCAATGAATCCAACGAATGCTGGTGGCCTATTCGTGCCGCGTTTCAGCCATAAAGTTGTCAACCCCAACGCATGCAGAGCACATCTTTTTCACCACTGTCACGTACCTCAAAGAACAGGTGAGGTGTCCACGGACCCAGGGAGCCAGTTATGCGCCTTTCCTCCCTCAAAATCAACGCAGTCTAAACCTTCGGTTGGTTTTGAGAAAAAGAAAAGCACATAGCTGCGCCGATTTGTAGGTGGATGCCACGCCTACTCGCAGCCCGACAGAGGTGTCCACTCAACACGTGAGCCAGTTACACTTGCTACTCGGAGGCTTAACACACACATCGCATAAACCCGGGAAGTACGGCTAGGAGTGCTCAGAATGTCCTCAGAATCGCACCACTCAAGAATGACATGTGCAACAAGAATGCTGGTAAATATTGATCTCTTTTTTATACCGCACGTTTTGTGACCCCCTCCAATACCCGTAATTACTGTTTGGAGCCTTTTAGCAAGCATTTTCATAAAAAATTTTATAAGTACACTCGCTTTCTTAATGCGTCCCGCTGTGCCCTTCTTCGTGGAGATAACGGTAAATGGATTTGTATGAGCAACAGAACAGAGTTGGAGGGACAACGACGAGGCTGGGACTCGAACCCTCGTGGGCAGAGCCCAATGGATTAGCAGTCCATCGCCTTAACCGCTCGGCCACCTCGCCGCAACGGAAGCACCGGCCTTCATAATTGCAAGCAAAGGCACCAGGCTTCCGAATTACGCAATTAATTTCTCAACTTTATAAAAACAACAGCGGCCACAGTTCTCTCGCTCTCTTTCTGCGTCCTGCCGTGCCATTCTTCGTGGAGATAACGGTAAATGGATTTGTATGGGCAAAAAAAAGAGTCGGAGAAAAAACCACGAGGGTGGGATTCGAACCCACGCGGCCAGAGCCCAATGGATTAGCAGTACATCGCCTTAACCGCTCGGCCACCTCGCTTCTTTTTCTTTATCGCCGACTAGACAAGAAAATCAAATACAGTACATTAAAAGGTGCTATCTGAACATCCATGATGTAAAAAATAGCGCACAGGGAACACACGGGACGGAAAGTAAACGACGCGGACAAGCGCTAACTCGCAACTGAGGTTTATTGCTGACGCGCGCAATATAAGGTAGTCACTTTAAAAACATAAAACAAAAACAACCACAAACAGTCCGTCCCGTGTGTTCCCTGTGCGCTATTTTTTACATCATGAACGCTATCCAACTTGCCCAACTTTCCGCTTTGCTGAATCTGAACATCGACAGCACTCATAGGTTAAAACCATTTCAGGACAACAAGTTCATTCAGAATAGTGTACCATTCGGGTTTGTCGGCTTCTTCCTTATACATATCTCTCAGGTAAGCAATGCTCTCAACAAAATACTCCCTAGCAGGTCGCAGATTTCCATCTGCGTGATGGACACCCATTCGTGTCTTCCATACACTATGCAGTACTAACAGCATGAACAGATCATACGGTACATCATCTTCGTTGTCAACTGGCAAAATCGGATGCCATACGGCGTTACTGGAAGGTCTTTCTTTAACGTCCTTTGCAGGATGTCCCACAGAAAGACCGCATCCCAACAGTCCAAGAACATATGGTCTACAATTTCAGGCTTGCGGCATAACATACAGTTTGTGGACCATGGGACATATATATCCCCTTCTCTTCCAACCATGGTTTCTCGGGGAGTGTGCCACTATGTAAGTGGAAAAAGAAAGTTTCCACCGATGGTCGCACGGCCATCTTCTTAACCCTTTTAAGAAAATCCCCACCCTGACCGTCACCATTCATTATGAGATAAATTGGCACTGGTCACACCATATCTGTGAGGTCCATATACAGCCGACTACGTTTTACGCCACTAAGGTACTGCATCGAGAAACGCGCTTTCAGTATTTGAAAAGCTCCAACGACTTCACACAAATACCCATGCACACCTCCACGATGAAAACCGTTCGCACACACAAGAAATTCAGGTAAGAAGTTTTTCAGCCGCACTTGCATCACTGTCCTCAAAAAGGGATCATTTTGGTCACGCAGGAACATGAATCTGGAGACAACTTGCCTTAAGAACAAATGCACAAGACCCAACCTGCTCGGCCACCTCGCCGCAACGGAAGCACCGGTCTTCATAATTGCAAGCGAAGGCGCCAGGCTTCCGAATTACGCAATTAATTTCTCAACTACGTAAAATCAACACCGGCCACAGTTCTCTCGCTGTCTTTCTGCGTCCCGCTGTACCCTTCTTCGCGGAGCTCACGGTAAATGTATTTGTATGGGCAACAAAAAAGAGTCGGAGAAAAAACGACGAGGTTGGGATTCAAACCCACGCGGGCAGAGCCCAAGGGATTAGCAGTCCATCGCCTTAACCGCTCGGCCACCTCTTTTTTTTACTTTATTGCATGAATGAGTACATCAGTAAAATATCGTAGTTGTCATGCCCCTTGGCAGACAACCGTGTCTAATATACTTTCATTAACACAAGTTGTTCCATCAGACACAATACATCATCCAAGTAATCTTGTTGCTTCAAGACTGCTCTTAATTTATACACATGTTCCACAAAATAATCACATACCGATCGTGCATCCAAGTCACAAAGTCCAGCAGCCATTCTGCTCCTCCAAATGCTGTGAGGGCCCAATAACATAATCTGGTCATACGGTGCAACACCACTTTCAGAGGTACTGTTCCGAATTCCGCGCGGTGTCAATGGGAAGTCCTGTTATGCGAAGCATACTACTTTAGCTACCACTTCAGCCCTTAACCGTGGTTATGCGCCTCCAAATCACGTGATATATGACGTCACACCACGTGACACGATGACGTCACGACAGTAGAGAAACGGGAGCCCACCTCGCGCCGTCGCTGTGGTTGTGCGCCTCCAAATCACGTGATACATGACGTCACAACACGTGACACGATGACGTCACGACAGTGGAGAAACGGGGGCCCACTTCGCGCCGTCGCTGTGGTTATGCGCCTCCAAATCACGTGATACATGACGTCACACCACGTGACACGATGACGTCACGACAGTGGAGAAACGGGGGCCCACCTCGCACCGTCGCTGTGGTTGTGCGCCTTCAAATTACGCGACACGATGATGCCACACCACGTGACACGATGACGTCACGACAGTGGAGAAACGGGGGCCCACCTCGCGCCGTCGCCACCAGCCATGCTTCGCATTCTCCAGGCTTAACCAAGTTAAGCCTCAGCCATTTTTTTAGGGTTCTTTGCAAAACATCCCAGTAGAACACCCCATCCCAACAATCCAGGAACACATGTCCTACCGTTTCCGGTTTTCTACACAGGAGACAGTTCGAGCCCAAAGGAACAAAAAGGCCCTTTTCCTCTAGCCATGTTTTTACTGGTAGGGTTCCGGTGTGTAATTTGAAAAAGAATGTTTTGACGCCAGGTGCAACAGTCATCTTTTTAACTCGCCTGAGAACGTCTTTCCCAGGGCCTTCACAATATAAGGTTCTGTACAGTGGCGCTGGAAACAACTGCTCAATAAGATCCTTGTATAATCACTTCGGCGTTACACTCGCTAAATACTCTAGAGAGAACCGCACTTGCAAAAACTTGAACGACCATACAACCTCTCGCAGGAAGCGAGACACTGTGTACCACCGAGCATTGCACAAAGAGACCATGAATTCTGGAAGTGCACTGGATAATATGATTTGTATGAATGTTCGCAGGAAGGCGTCATTTTGGTCACGCAGAAAACAAAACCATAAAACAACCTGCCGCACATAGAGATGCATTAGAGACAGTCCCCCGACTTTTACTCTCCGGAAGAAATTATCTCTGCGAATTCGTTCCCAATTAGACGCCCAAATGAAAACCGCAAAAACTCTATGGAACCTTTGGATATTGGTTCGTGCACAATATAATACTCGAAGTAAATACATGATCCTTGGTACAAGAAAGGTGTTATATACAGTTGCACGCGCGAAAATAGAAAGATTATGGCCCATCCATCCTTTTGTCCGGTCCCGAATTTCTTCCGCTTTATCATTCCAGTAATTGGTATTCTCCCCATATCTGTCGAGCGGGACTCCCAAATAAACACCGGGAGTTGTAGCCCATCGAACCCCGCAGAACGATTCTGGTTCTAGCCGCCGCGGTGGCTCAGTGGCTGTGGTGCTCGACTGCTGGCCCGAAAGACGCGGGTTCGATCCCGGCCGCGGCGGTGTAATTTCTTTGGAGGAGAAATTCGAGGCCCGTGTACTGTGCGATGTCATTGCGCGTTAAAGAACCCCAGGTGGTCAAAATTTCCGGAGCCCTTCACTACGGCGTCTCTCATAGCCTTAGTTGCTTTGGGACGTTAAACCTCATAAACCAAACCAACCATTCTGGTTCTAAGTCCCATTGCCAGTTTGCCTGCAAAACCTTTCCAACCGCTCGGCCACCTCGCCGCAACGGAAGCACCGGCCTTCACAATTGCAAGCAAAGGCACCAGGCTTCCGAATTACTCAATTAATTTCTGATCTTCGTAAAATCAACACCGGCCACAGTTCTCTCGCTGTCTTTCTGCGTCCCGCTGTGCCCTTCTTCGTGGAGCTCACGGTAAATGTATTTGTATGGGCAACAGAAAAGAGTCGGAGAAAAAACGACGAGGGTGGGACTCGAACCCACGCGGGCAGAGCCCAATGTATTAGCAGTCCATCGCCTTAACCACTCGGCCACCTCGCCGCTTTTTTTTTTCTTTATTGCCGGGCTTTGATACAAAACAGAACATGATAATATGTACATACAGTACCCAGAGCTAACCAGGATCCCAAAGACTGGGGCTGACTTAGTCAGGTTAAAGGTCTCTTAATGTTACGAGGGGTTCCAGCCTTGGTAACCACTCAGGAACCTCCACTATTAGCTTTTCTTCCAGAAACTTGTGCATACTTTCTCTAAAATACATGCGGGCTGGCCGTGCGTCAGGGTCACAATGATACCCTGCTATGCGGGAGCGCCTAATACTGTGTAGGCCCACCAGTATAACTAAGTCTAACGGGACCCTATACTCGTTTTTGGTTGGGAACAACCTTATTCCATATGCGGGGAATGGAAGCTGTTTCTTTAAAGTCCTCTGCAAAACGTCCCAAAAATAGACCCCTTCCCAACAGTGCAAAAATACGTGATCAATTGTCTACGGCTGTTTGGATATGATACAATGCGACCTCCAAGGAAGAAATATCTGTTTTGCCACGAGAAAAGTTTTCACAGGTAAAGTTCCAGAGTGCAACTTAAAGAAGAAACTCCTGACTCCCGGTGGTACCTTTATTTTCTTTACCCTTTTGAATACGTTGTAGCCCGGCCCTCCACAGTACATGGCCCTGAACAAGGGCACTGGAAAGAGGCTGTCACACAAATCCTTGTAGAAATCTTTCCGGCTCACATCACTCAAATATTGTTTTGAAAATCTGGCATTTAAAAATCTGACGCTGGCAACTATCTCCTTGAAGAAACCAAAAATGCCACCCGTCATACGTATACTCAGTTGAAATCGCAAAGTCTGGCAAAGCCCTACTGAGCCTTACTTGGCACAATGTGCGCAGAAAAGGATCATGCACATCGCGCAAAAACAGGAATCTAATGAACAATTGCTTCGCAAATAAATGTCCAGGCCCGAGTCCCCCATCCGTCACTCTTCTGAACAAATTGGTTCGCCTACACCTCACCCATTCAGAGGCCCACACAAAAACAGCAAAAATACGATGTAACATTTGTACATTAATTCGGGAAGAATGCATCACTTGCATCACATACCACAGTTTGCTGATGAAAAACAGATTGCACACTGTGGCTCTCGCAAATATAGATAGATAGGATGCTTCCCTCTTTTCTGCCTTTTCGCGTGTTTCTTGCACCTGACGTCTCCAATACGGTTCGCTGTCACGGTAATTTTCCAGAGGGACCCCCAAGTATTTCACAGGGGTCGTGTTCCAGGTCACGTTAGCAAAATTTTACGGTGTCTCTGGCCACTGTCCATGCCAGAACCCCACACACTTCCCCCAGTTAACCCTGCTGCCCGTCACAGTGCGGAATCGCTTTACCCCGTCGACCGCGTTACGAATGCTTTCGTGACTCACGCCAAAAACAGCAACATTATCAGCATATGCTAGGATCTTGACTTCAGCCGTCTGCAGCCGAAATCCTTGAACAGCATTATTTCTTATAATGTGCTTACACAAAGTTTCTATATAGATACAAAATAAAAGAGGACTGAGGGGGCAACCCTGGTGAACACAGCGCTGAACGTTGATGGCGGCCCCCAACGATTTATTAACAATTAACCTGGTAGTGCTATTTCTGTACGCCAAGGCCACGCCCTCAGTGATAATAGTACGTAAATTAACATGATGAAGGATAGAAAACAATATGTCATGTGCAACAGGAGTCAAAAGCTTTTTTTAAATCTAGTTGGAGAACTGCCACACGAGCACCAATGGCGTCACAGCACTCCAACACACTTCTTGCTTTGTGAATATTATACGCAATAGACCGCCCCTTGATGCCCCACGTTTGATGAGGGCCAATAATTTCTATAATTGCCATCTGAAGTCTGGCAGCTAGCACCTTCATAAAAATTTTGCAATCGACGTTCGACAGCGAGATGGGCCTATATTCTGTGACCAGTTTAAGTTTCTGCGCGTCATCTGTTTTAGGAATAAGTACTGTGTGGGACGTACCGTAGAATGGAGGCAGAGCATTAGGATTGTAGGCTTCGTTAAATAAAGAAGTCAGCAAAGGAGTTAATTCACTCTTAAACACTTTATAAAAAACAGCACTTAAAACATCCGGGCCTGGAGGCCACCTCGCCCCAAAAAATGCACCGGCCGTCATAATTGCAAGCAAAGGCAGCAAGTTTCAGAATTACGCAATTAATTTCTCAACTTTGCCAAATCAACACCGGCCACAGTTCTCTCGCTCTCTTTCTGCGTCCCGCTGTGCCCTTCTTCGTGGAGCTAACGCTAAATGGATTTGTATGGGCAACAAAAAAGACTAGGAGGGACAACGACGAGGGTGGGGCTCGAACCCACGCGGGCAGAGCCCAATGGATTAGCAGTCCATCGCCTTAACCGCTCGGCCACCTCGCCGCTTTTGTTTTTCTTTATTGCCTGACTTCGGAAAGAACCACAGTACACAAATGCACTTACAGAGCACAATGAGCAATAATTAACAACACTATCCGCCTGGCGGTGCGTGGCTTCGTCACGTTAATACTGTTTAAGCGTCACCAAAGGCTCAACTCTTTCGAGCCACTCGGGAGCTTCAGGAGCAAGTTTCTGAACTTCAATTTACTTATGCATGCACTCCCGAAAATAGATCCGTGCTGGCCGTGCATCAGGATCGCGATGATATCCTGCCATTCTGGAGCGCCAAATACAATGGAGGCCCATTAGCATAATAAGGTCGAATGGTGTCCCACCCTCACTCTCTACAGGCAAGTACCGAATACCATGAGAGTCGAGCGGAAATTCCTTTTTTAAAGTTCTTTGTAAGATGTCCAAAAAGTATACCCCCTCCCAACAGTGCAAAAAAACATGGTCTATTGTTTCTGGTTGTTTACAAATTAAGCAATGTGATCTCCAAGGTAGAAATATATGCTTCCTTTCCAAGAATTTCTTTACTGGCAGTGTTCCGGTATGTAATTTAAAGAAAAAAGTTTTTGCACTTGGCGGCACCTGCATCGCATTCACACGCTTAAGTACATCGCGTCCCAGGCCTCCATTGTATAAGGCCCTGTACATAGGTTGTGGAAGAACTACATCGCACAAATCTTTATACAACTTCTTCCTGCTAACAGAAGATAAATATTCATACGAAAATCGAACAGACAGGAATCGAACACTCGCGACAACCTCTCTAAAGTAACCAAAAATACGTCCCGAGAAACTTTCAGTTGAGACAACAAAGTCCGGCAGTGCATTTCCGAGCCTTAATTGGCACACAGTGCGCAAAAACGGATCGCATACATCGCGCACAAAACAAAATCTGCTTGCAATCAGCCGCAGAAATAAGTGTCCCAGACTCAGGCCACCGTCCTTCACCCGCATAAACAAATTGGTCTGGCTGCAGCGTTCCCAGTCCGCAGCCCACACAAAAACGGCAAAGATCCGGCGAGGTCTCTGTGCGTTCATCCTTGCACAATGCAACACATGCATCACGTACCACAGCCTAGACATAAAAAACAGATTGCACACTGTGGCCCTTGCGAAATTGAAAGATGTCGCCCTTTCCACCTCTCCGCCTTTTCACGCGTGGCTTGCGTCTGTGCTTTCCAGTACGAATCGCTATCGCGATAACCGTCCAGTGGGACGCCTAAGTACTTTACTGGGATCGTCACCCAGGATATGTTTGCAAAATTGCCGGGCTTCGTTGGCCATTCTCCGTGCCAAAGTCCCAGGGACTTTGACCAATTCACTTCACTACCGGTGACCTTGGTGAATTCTTTTGCGCATGCCACGGCCTCGGTTACACCTTCCCGGTTCACTGTGAACACCGCGACATCATCCGCATAAGCCAGCAGCTTAACATCTGCTGCCTGTAGCTGGAAGCCACGGCCACCTCGCCGCAACGGAGGCACCGACCTTCATAATTGCAAGCAAAGGCACCAGGTTTCAGAATTTCGCAATTAATTTCTCAACTTTGCAAAATCAACAGCAGCCACAGTTCTGTCGCTCCGTTTCTGCGTCCCGCAGTGCCCTTCTTCGTGCAGCTAACGGTAAATGAATTTGTATGGGCAACAAAAAAGAGTCGGAAAAAAAACGACAAGGGTGGGACCCCAACCCACGCGGGCAGAGCCCAATGGATTAGCAGTCCATCGCCTTGACCGCTCGGCCACATCTTTTTTTTTTTTTATGGCCTGGCTTTGACATTAAACAACAAAATGGCGGGACACAATGAACACTTGGTCTTGATATAGTCAGCCTGCCAAGGGCTGGCTTCGTCACATTAAAATTCATTTAGAGCCATCAAAGGCTCCACCCTTGACAACCACTCGGAAGCCTCGCCAACAGCTTTGACCCTATCAAAAAACCGGTGCACAGTTTCACGAAAATAAATTCGTGCTGGCCTCTCGTCGGAATCACAGTAATATCCTGCTATTCTCGCGCGCCAAATATTGTGGAGGCCCAATAGCAATATCAGATCGAAAGGTACTCCGTCCTCGTTTTCAATGGGCAGATACCGTATTCCATGGGGGTGAAGTGGAAATTGTTTCTTTATAGTCCTTTGAAGTACGTCCCAAAAGTAAACCCCTTCCCAACAATGCAGAAAAACGTGGTCTATCGTTTCTGGTTGCTTGCAGATAAGGCAGTGATGACCCCACGGAAGAAATAAGCCCTTATCCTGTTAAAACATTTTGACAGATAACGTTCCAGTGTGCAACTTGAAAAAAAAAAAGTTTTAACCCCTGGCTCAACGTGCATTCTCTTTACCCTCTTTAACACATTCCTTCCAGGGCCTCCCATGTACAAGGCCCTATACATGGGTTCCGGCAAGACAACTTCACATAAATCCTTGTACAATTTTTTCTTGTTCACTGTAGATAAATATTCGTTGGAAAACCTCGTTGAAAGAAATCGGACACTTGCGACAACTTCTCTGAAGTACCCAAAAATTCCGCCCGATAGGGTTTCGGTTGCAACAACACACACGGAGCGCAAAAACACGGCGCAAAAAACACGGCACACGGAGCGCAAAAACGGATCACTGACATCACTCAGAAACATAAATCTGTTAACAATCTGCCGCAAGAAAAGGTGTCCCAGACCCACTCCACCATCCTTCACTTTTCTAAACAAATTCGTCCGGCTGCACCTTTCACATTGTGCAGCCCACACAAAAACAGCAAAAATTCCATGTAGCTTTTGTATGCTCATTCTTCCACAATGCAACACTTGCATCGCATACCACACCTTACTGATAAAGAAAAGGTTGCACACGGTGGCTCTAGCGAAAATTGATAAGCCTGTTCCTTTCCATCTTTCCGCCTTCTCACACACATCGTGGGTCTGCACTCTCCAATATGTTTCGCTATCGCGATAGCTTTCTAGCGGTACTCCAAGGTACTTCGTTGGGGTCTTCACCCAGGGTACGTTTGCAAAGTGGTCCATCGTCGTTTGCCATGCTCCGTGCCAGGGCCCCACTGACTTAGACCAGTTCACTCTGCTGCCAGAGGTTTTGCAGAATTCAGCGACACATTCACCGGCCTCGGTTACACCTTCTCGATTAGCAGAAAAAAACCGCTAAATCATCCGCATATGCCAGCAGCTTTACCTCCGCAGCTTTCAGCCGAAAACCAGTTATTCTCTCGTTTTCGATGATGCCTAAACACAGTCTCGATGTAGATGGCAAACAGAAGAGGGCTGAGGGGGCAGCCTTGACGTACCGAACGCTGCACACGAATGGGGGCCCCCAGACTCTGGTTAACAATCAATCTCGTCGTACAGTTCCGATACGCCAAGGCGACTCTCTCCCGGATAACATACCCAACATTCACATAATCAAGTATGCACAGCAAAATTTTATGCGCGACCCAGTCGAACGCCTTTTCGAGATCAAGCTGCAAGATGGCAGCGCGACTATTGGTAAAATAACAGCACTCGAGCACACATCTTGCCTTGTGTATGTTAGAAAGAATAGACCGGCCTTTTATCCCACACGTTTGGTGGGGGCCAACAATTTCCTGGATTACACACTGTAACCTCTGCGCCAACACCTTCATATAAACTTTATAATCGACGTTTGTGAGAGCAATTGGCCTGTACCGCTCGGCCACATCACCGCAGCGGAAGCACAGGCCTTCATAATTGCAAGCAAAGGCATCAGGTTTCAGAATTCCGCAATTAGTTTCTCAACTTTGCAAAATCAACAGCAGCCACAGTTCTGTCACTCCGTTTCTGCGTCCCGCAGTGCCCTTCTTCGTGCAGCTAACGGTAAATGAATTTGTATGGGCAACAAAAAAGAGTCGGAAAAAAAACGACGAGGGTGGGACTCGAACCCACGCGGGCAGAGCCCAATGGATTAGCAGTCCATCGCCTTAACCGCTCGGCCACCTCGCCGCAACGGAGGCACCGGCCTTCATAATTGCAAGCAAAGGCACCAGGTTTCAGAATTCCGCAATTAGTTTCTCAACTTTGCCAAATCAACAGCAGCCACAGTTCTGTCGCTCTGTTTCTGCGTCCCGCAGTGCCCTTCTTCGTGCAGCTAACGGTAAATGAATTTGTATGGGCAACAAAAAAGAGTCGGAAAAAAAACGACGAGGGTGGGACTCGAACCCACGCGGGCAGAGCCCAATGGATTAGCAGTCCATCGCCTTAACCGCTCGGCCACCTCGCCGCAACGGAGGCACCGGCCTTCATAATTGCAAGCAAAGGCACCAGGTTTCAGAATTCCGCAATTAGTTTCTCAACTTTGCAAAATCAACAGCAGCCACAGTTCTGTCGCTCTGTTTCTGCGTCCCGCAGTGCCCTTCTTCGTGCAGCTAACGGTAAATGAATTTGTATGGGCAACAAAAAAGAGTCGGAAAAAAAACGACGAGGGTGGGACTCGAACCCACGCGGGCAGAGCCCAATGGATTAGCAGTCCATCGCCTTAACCGCTCGGCCACCTCGCCGCTTTTTTTTTTTTCTTTATTGCCGGCTTGGCGAAAAACAAGATCACTGTACATGAAATGTTAAAATACGTCCTCCGACATTTGGTGGAGCGTTCATTAAAAGTGTTTCAAATTTGCAAGTTCATCCATGATACCAATCCATTCTGGGGGGTCATTTTGGGCCTTGAGTGCATCTCTGACATATAAAATGCTCTCAATAAAGTACTGTCTCGCAGGGCGAGTATCAATGTCTGCATTCCGGACTGCCATACGCACTTTCCACAGACTGTGCAGGCCCAGCAGCATGACCATATCTAGGGGTATACTACCAAGATCTCGGACAGGTAGAAACCGGATGCCGCGAGGTGACAACGGGAGGTCTTTTTTTAAGGTTCTTTGAAGGATGTCCCACAAGAATACGGCATCCCAACACTCGAGGAAGATGTGTTCTGTTGTCTCTGGCTTTCTGCACAATAGACAGTTTGTAGACCACGGAACAAAGATTCCCTTTGCTTCAAGCCAGGGTTTTACCGCCAGTGTATTGCTGTGGAGCTGGAAGAAGAAAGTTTTGGCTGAAGAGCGAATTGGCATCTTTTTAACTCTTTTTAGGACGTCTCCTCCTGGGCCTGCACTGTATATGGTACGATACAAAGGCACGGGCATCATTAAATCACATATATCTTTGTACAATTGCTTCTTAGAGGCAGTACACAAAAATTCTAAAGAAAACCGAGCTTTCAACATCTGGAAAGCAGCAACCACCTCAAACAGGAAACCGCGGACACACGTGCTTCGTACGTCACTCGTCGACACAACGAAATTTGGAAGGAGTTCATGTAGCCTAACTTGTATGACGCTTCTTAAGAAAGGATCACTTTGGTCCCGCAGAAACATAAATCTGGAGACGACCTGCCTCAAAAACAAATGGGCTAGCCCCACACCTCCCTCTCTCACCGACCGGAACAAATTGGTCCGACTCGTTCGCTCCCATGTAGAGCCCCACACAAAAACGGCGAGAACTCTGTGGAGTTTCTGAACATTTACACGCTTCATGCACATAACTTGAAGCACATACCAGATTTTCGCCACTATAAACAAATTGCATACTGTGGCCCGAGCAAACACTGACAGCTCACGTCCTCCCCAGTTTAGTGTTCTCTCTCGCGCTTTGTCAGTTTCGCAGTTCCAATATTCAGTAGCGTCCTTGTAATGCTCAAGGGGTACCCCTAAATAGTTTCCCAGTGATTCAGTCCATTGCATGTTTTGGAATGATAAAGGTTTGGACTCCCAGCTCCCGTGCCAAAAACCCAAGCATTTACCCCAATTCACAGTGCTCCCTGACATTCTACAAAATTTGTTTACAATGCTCCCTGTTTCGTTGATGCTGTCTCTGTCTGTGCAAAACACTGCTATATCATCAGCGTAAGCTAAGAGTTTAACTTCAGTCGCCATTAGACGGAAACCCCTCACTTGTTCATTATGAATAACCTTCAAACAAAACGGTTCTAAGTATATCGCAAACAACAGAGGAGACAGTGGGCATCCTTGCCTCACGGATGTCAACACCTGAAAGGGTGTTGTGACGCACTTGTTGACAATAAGGCTCGTGAAACTCTCGGCATATGCCATCTTAACGCCTTCCATTATCACTGAACCTACATTAACGTGTTCTAATATGCTGAAGAGAATTTCGTGTACGACGCGATCAAAGGCCTTTTGCAAATCGATCTGCATCATGGCGACACGTTCCCCCCAAGCATCACAACACTCCATGACGCTTCTGGCCACATGTATGTTTGTAAAAATTGATCTTCCTTTAATTCCGCATGTCTGGTGGGGCCCAACTATTTCTTTCATCACCCTCTGGAGTCTTCTCGCCAAAGCCTTCGTGAAAATTTTATAATCGACGTTTGTCAGGCTGATGGGGCGATACGATGTCACTGAAAGCTGTTTCACGGGATCGTCAGTTTTAGGAATAAGCACAACGTGCGTTCTCCGAAAAGATAGGGGCAGTCGCTTTTCGTCATAAGCCTGCTTCAGTACTCTGTGCAGTGCAGCTGCTAGTTCATCCTTGAAAGACTTATAAAACACCGCGCCTATGCCGTCTGGTCCAGGCGTTTTGCCAGGGCAGAGTTCACCAATTGCTGTCCTTATCTCTTCCACCGTGATTGGCTCTTCTAGCGCAGACATCACATCCTGATCTAACTTCGGCATGAGGCTTAGAAATTCGTGTTCAAATCCGTCGTCTACACTTCTCTTCCGACCGAGTAAATCACGATAGTAATCTACAAAAGCTTGCCGGATTAAATCGGGGTCGGTGGTCACAGAATCCCCGTGCCTTATCTGTTTGATTTCATTCTTTGCTGCGTATCTCTTTTCGTCTGATAGGGATCGCTTCGTTGGTGCCTCTCCTAAAAGCAGTCTGTCGGCACGTGCCCGCACAACGGCTCCCATGTACTTTTCTTGGGCGAAAATTTCTAATTTATTTTTGAGTTCTTTGATTTCATCCGTATACCTGCCCGGATGTGCACTTTCCAAACTCAGGGCAAACTTTAGGTCGCACTGCAAATCTTTTTCTTTTTTCCTTTGACTGTGCCTTAGGAGGCTACTTCTTTCAATGGCTTTCATCTTAATTTGTTCTTTAAACTGTTCCCACATCTCGATTGATCTTTCTGGCCGAGCTTCTAGTAGAAACTGAATACTTTGCTTTACTTGGTTTAGAAAAACTTCGTCTTGTAGCAGTTTAGCATTCAATTTCCATAACTCCCAGTTGAACAGCGACTTCGTTTGCTTTAATCCTATTGTGGCGATTACTATACTGTGATCGCTGAAAGATACATGTTTCACTTCATAGCGCGTGCACACTGGCAAAAGATCAGTGGAAAGATACAGTCTATCGAGTCTCGCATGGCTTGTTCGCTGGAAGTGCGTGAACTCTGGTATATCACCACTGGATAAAGCGTATCCAATGTCCTCCAAGTCATTTTCAAGCATCAGTTCGCTCAATAAATGCGCACTCTTGTCTCGAACAGCTTGACTACCAACTCTGTCTTCGGCTCTGCATACGCAGTTGAAGTCTCCAAGAAAAATAACGTATCTGTCACATTTCAGGTAAGGCCCTACGTTTGCAAAGAACAATCTACGTTCTTCCTCCCTATTTGGCGCATAAACGCAGATACTTCGCCACTCAACGTTTGACAAAGAAAAATCACAGACAATAAATCTACCATTTTCACACACAGTCAATGCTTAAAAATGGACAGCCAAGGATTTGCGAACAAATAACGCACAGCCTCCCGAAGACCCAACAGCATGGCACACACACACGTCGTATCTTTCTCTAAAAGGCTCGACCATGCGGTTTGTCTGCTCTTCACTTTCAACCTTGGTCTCTTGCACTGCAATTAAATCTAGGTTGTTTTCTAAAAAAGCACGTCTCACTTGATACTGCTTACGCCTCGCAGACAGCCCTCGCACGTTCAAAGTGGCTACACGCAGTGCTGTGATGGTATTTGCTGCCATTTTCGCTACGAGTGAAACGAGCCGCATGGTCTTACCTTGAGCTCTTCGGCAAATAGAGACGTCCCATGTGCCGCAACACCGCTCCAATGGTCTAGTGGTTGGCGCCTCGGCAACTGCTTAGGTGTCTCGGCCCCGTCACCGACGCCACAGGCACCTCTTAGTTCCACGCTGGTAACGAAAACACTTTCCCCCGTCATGACGGGGGCGTTGTTCCCGCAGGTCTCCGTTCCGGTGGGATGGTTGGCTTTGGCTTGAAGCTTGGGCGCCGAGTTAGGACCGTCTTTGCGGGCGGTTCCTCATTCTCGGTGTTCTCTGAACTGCCTGTCAAGTTGTGGTCGTCCTCACGAGTACGCCTCGCCGCACCGCCGCTGCACACATCCTCACTCGCGTCCATGGGGGCTGTGTCTTCCTTGGCAACGGCCTCCAAACCATCGCCCAAAGAATTCTCTCGTGCGCTAGAGTCCGGTGCCGGAGCATGCTCATGCTGCACGGTGGGTGGGGCCTGAACGCTGTTCTCGCGGTCTTCAGGCACGTGCTCAGAAGGAAGAGGCGTGCTGGCCGCCGCATCCGCTTCTTTGAGACCCCGTTGGGCCCCTGACGCCTCTTCGGCCTCTACTTCGTCCATTAAATGTTCTACAAAACCATCACCTTTGCCAGACTCCGCCGCACTTGCGTACGTTTTCACACACTGCCCCTCGTTATGTCCGAAGCGGCGGCATAGGCTACAGCGCGGAACTTTGCAATCCCGTCGAATGTGCCCGGTCGACTTGCACCGCAAGCAGAGCGGCGGCCTTCCCGGCACAACAATAAGTGCGGGCTCACCTGAAATTCTCAGCTGGTGCGGAATGTCGTCAGTCTTGACTCCGGCTTTCAGTTTCAAGATGACGGTACGCGTTGTGGTTCCTTTGTCCACCACACCTTGAGCCCGCCACCTTTCCTTCGTCATGTTCGTCACCTTTCCGTACGGGGACAGGGCCTCGTGCACATCCTCGTCCGCTACGCCGTACAGCACCCAGTGAATCTTTATCCGCAGGTCTTGGTTATTCGGATCCACGAGGATACACGGGCCGTTTTTCACTTTAACATCTCTGGCAGTCAAAAGCTTCTTCGTCGCGTCGGCGCTCTTCATTGTGACAGCCCACACATGATTCATCTGGTACGCCCCCAAAGCCAGCACTTCGGGGAGCAAACCTAGACGAACCAGCGCATCCCGGAAATCTTCGACACGGTAAGGCCTGTTCTTCGGATCAGCGTGCATAAAGATGGTATTCAAAACAATTTTTCCTGTTGGTAGCGTTGGCAAGATGACCTGGTAATCTTCATCCGACGAAGCAAAAAACCTGTTTCCGCGGCCAGCAGCGGCCGCTGACACCGCTCCTTCGGAGCTCATGATAGCACGTCCGTCACGCTCGGTGGCCGGAAATGGAATCCCACCTCGCCGCAACGGAGGCACCGGCCTTCATAATTGCAAGCAAAGGCACCAGGTTTCAGAATTCCGCAATTAGTTTCTCAACTTTGCCAAATCAACAGCAGCCACAGTTCTGTCGCTCTGTTTCTGCGTCCCGCAGTGCCCTTCTTCGTGCAGCTAACGGTAAATGAATTTGTATGGGCAACAAAAAAGGGTCGGAAAAGAAACGACGAGGGTGGGACTCGAACCCACGCGGGCAGAGCCCAATGGATTAGCAGTCCATCGCCTTAACCGCTCGGCCACCTCGCCGCTTTTTTTTCTTTATTACCGACTTGGCCGGGCAAACAAAACAAAAATACAATGACATGACAATAAAAGCACAGGTCAATTTCTAGCTAGTGCACGATGATAAAATGGGTTAAATGATTTTAGTTGGTCGAGGACAGGCAGCCAGTCATGCTGAGGAGCTTGCTGTCCGAAAACTTCCTGAATATACATGATGCTCTCAATGAAATACTGATGAGCCGGATTCACAACAACATGTTCATGCCTGACATCCATTCGCGTACGCCATAGTCTGTGCATGCAGAGCAACATTAGCAGGTCGCAAGGCACTTCACCTGGCTCTGCACATGGTAGGAAGCGTATTCCAAAAGGAGTCAGGGGAAATCTTTTTTCAGTGTGCGCTTCAAAACATCCCAAAGAAAAACAGCGTCATGACAGTCGAGAAAGATATGTTCTATAGTTTCCACTTTTTTGCAAATAAGACACTCTACTGACCAAGGTACAAAAAGGCCTTTGCTTTGCAACCATGGCTTCACTGGGAGGGTTCCAGTATGCAATTGAAAAAAGAAAACGCACTGAAGGCTTCACCGGCATTTTTTTTACTCTTTTTAGCACATCCCTTTCGGGACCCAGAAGATAAGCACTGCGATAAACAGGCACTGGCAGAAACACATCAAGCAGGTCCTTGTACATCTTTTTCCTTGTTACAATGGTTAGATACTCATCGGGAAATTTTGACCGAAGAATACGGACTGCTGCAACAACTTCTTGCAAAAAAGCACTTAACCCACTCCGCCCTGCAGACATGGATGACACAACATAATCAGGCAGTGATTCTGAGAATCGCACTTGTATAACAGTTCGCAGAAAATCATTATCTTGACGGAAGAAAAAGAATCTAGTGACTATCTGTCTCAGAAATAAATTTGATAACCCTAGCCCCCCGTTCCGCACCTTGTGGAACAGATTGCATCGGCTGGTACGTTCCCATGTTGACGCCCAAATATATGTTGCAAACACTCTGTGCAACCTTTGCACTGAAGTCCTTGGCAAAGTTAACGCCTGCAGAACGTAAAAAATCCTCGCTATTAAAAACATGTTGCACACCGTAGCTCTTGCAAACATGGAAAAGTTGTGACCGCCCCATTTGCTTGTCTGAGCTTTGACTCGTTCGGTTTCATGGGCCCAATATTCTTTGCTTTCTCTGTAGTTGGTTAGCGGCACGCCGAGGTACTTTCCTGGCGTGTCTACCCACTTCATTCGACAGAATACTTCTGGCGTGGCCTGCCACTTTCCATGCCAAAAACCAAAACATTTCTGCCAGCTTATCGCACAGCCACTTGCATCACAAAAATTTACGGCTTCTCTCACCACTTCTTGCACGCTTTCCTGGTCTCTGCAGAACACTGCTATATCATCTGCATATGCCAATACCTTCACTTCATTATGACAAAAGGCGTAACCTCGAATGTTTTGCGTAGTTAACAGCTTTAAACAAAAGGGCTTCAGGTAAAGTGCAAAAAGCAGTGGAGAAAGACGGCAACCCTGCCTCACTGACGACAAGACAGGAATACTATTACTCAGGCGGTTATTGATTATGAACCTTGATGTACAGCCATAATAAACCATTTTCACGCCATCAGTGATGATACATCCTACATTCACATGTTCCAACAGCGCGAACAAAATTTCATGCACAACTTTATCAAACGCCTTATGCAGGTCCAGTTGCATCATGGCCACACGACCCTCCGTTGCATCACAGCATTCAAGGACACTCCTAGCTACGTGTATGTTAGTAAAAATGGATCTGTCTTTTATGCCGCAGGTCTGGTGTGGGCCAACAAGGGTTTTAATTACTGTTTGGAGTCGTCCGGCTAGCACTTTCATATAAATTTTGTAGTCTACGTTAGTTAAGCTTATTGGGCGGTAACACTCAACTGACTGCAACCTACTCGGGTCGTCCGATTTTGGGATCAACACCACGTGGGAAGTTCGAAAAGACGGCGGAGTTAACTTTCTTTCGTAACACTTGCTTATTACGCGCTGCAATGCTATTGCCATTTCTGTTTCTTGTAAAGTGCGGCACCGAGGCCGTCCGGCCCAGGCGACTTGTTTAAGCTCAGCTGCATTATTGCAGCTTCGATTTCTGCTGCCGTTATGGGCTCCTCAAGTACCTGCGCCAGGTCCTCCTCGACTCTTGGCATTAGCGACAGGAATGCAGTTTTGTAATGTTCAACATCAGGCGTTTTAAGGCTGAACAAGTTTTGGTAATATTCCAGAAACGCCCCTTCAATCACCTCAGATTCGGAAGTTACGTCATTGCGATAACAAATTTCCTTTATCTCTTTAAAAACTGCATACTGTTTTTCGTCGCTGAGCGCCCTTTTTGTGGGCGTCTCCCCAAGCCAAAATCTTTCGCTGCGTGCCCTTATCACAGCACCTCGATATTTCTTATCATCTATTAGTTCAAGCTTAGTTTTGGTCTCTTTTATTTCTTGTCTGTACAACCCCGGCTTGACGCCTTCCATGCTGAGCATGAAATCAAGCTCGGTACGAAGTTCCTTTTCTTGCTGTTTTTCTTTGCGCTTTAAAACACATGCTCTTTCTATAGCGGCCACATTCACGTCGCATTTAAATTGTTCCCATGTTTGTATAAAGTCTGTCTCTTTTTCTAACAAGCTTTTGACTGAGTCTTTTAATTTCTTGCTAAACTCCTCATCCTCCAACAATGAGTCATTAAATTTCCATAATTCCCAACTAAACTTGACAGTTCTTTTCCTCTCCCCAAGTGTGATCACGACTAAAGAATGATCACTGAAGCTGACGTGCACAGTCTGGTATTGGGAACACAAGGGCACAACCTCAGAAGGAACGTAAATTCTGTCCAGCCTTGCGTGACTAACGCCTTGGAAATGCGTGTACTGTGCTTGTTCTGAACCTTGCATTATAATGCCAATGCCTTCCAATTCTGCTTCATTAATCATCTCAGACAGCAGCTCGGCACTCGTGTCCTGCAGGGTTTTGTTGCTTGTTCTGTCTTCAGGTCTACACACGCAGTTAAAATCTCCAAGCAATAGTACACGCTTTTCTGTCAGCAGGAAAGGTTGAACACGGCGAAAAAAGGCATCTCGTTCGGGAATTCTATTAGGTGCATATACACACACAGCTCTCCACTCTACACCAGAAAAGTAAAAATCGCATGCTACAATCCGGCCACTTTCACAGGAAAATACAGTTTTCACGGCGACTTTGCCGTTTCGAGTTAAAATCAGACACCCTCCCGACTTTCCGTCTGCATGGCACACGCAAACACTGAACTGTGCACGGTAAATTTCTGCCATCGCATCTGTCAACTCTTCGCTTTCAATTTTTGTCTCTTGAACAGCCAACAGATCGATTTCGTTTTCGAACAAGAGACGCTTAAGCTGATTTTGCCTCCTTCGCGCAGAAAGACCTCTCACGTTCAGTGTAGCAATACGCAAGCAAGATGTTATTTGAGGCACCATCTAAATGGTTGGGATTCGCCGCTCTCGAAGTGACATCGGTTTGCAGCTCAGCTCATCAAAAATCCTTCCAGTTTGCAAAGTACGGTGGTGTCAGCACTGAACCCGATCGAAGACCGGGTTACCAACACGAAGACCCTGCAAGGCACCTCCGCTAAGGCGGAGGGACACCCGACGAAGTCCTACGATCAGGAGGGATGTTCGGCTTGGGCTTGTAGGCCGCACGTCGAACAGGAGGCGCTTTGGGAAGAGGTTCCTCATGGTCCGTCCCGTCGTAGCTCGTCGCCTTGTCATCAGCTTCGTCGTGCGTCCTCTTCGCTGGCAAAGTTGACGCCTCGGGCATCTCCGTGTCAGTGTCCTTCTCGTCGGTCGATTCCAAAACCGTCTCAGGTGCACCTACCGCAGCATCATCTGCTTTTCCCGCGGCCGCCTCAGTTCTGGTGTCAGGCACAGGTGGTTCTTCTGAGTTGGCAGCCTCATGTTCCGTGGGAAGCGTTGCTTTTTCTGAAGCTATGCTTTTCGGTACTGCGTCTTCCCGACTCTCACGGGTCGCCTCTACCGCGTCGACTTCGTCCATAATATGCTCCTCAGTAGTATCCCTACGACCAGGACCAGCTACGGTAGCATATGTTCGCACGCACTGGGCGTCGTCGTGGCCGAAGCGACGACAGAGCCCGCAACGTGGCACACGGCACTCCCGACGTATGTGTCCGGTGCCGCGGCACCGGAGGCAGAGCGGAGCTCTGCCAGGAACGTGGACGAGTGCGACGTCCTCTCCAACACGCAGCTGGTGCTGTAAGTCCTCGATGGTAACGCCCACCTTCAGCTTTAGTGTCACTGAGCGCGTAGTAGACGACTTGGCGACCCAGCCTTTGACTCTCCACTTGTCCCGAGTTATGTCGGTCACTTTTCCAAAAGCCGCCAGAGCTGCCTTCACGTCGTCATCTTGCACGCCGTGTAGCAGCCGGAACAGCTTCAGCCTGACGCCCTGGTTGCGTGGGTCAATGACCACGCAGCGGTGGTCCTTGACGTTGAACGCCTCCGCCTGTAGCATTTTGTTTTTTCCTTCTTCATTGCAGAATGTCACGGCCCAAACATGATTCATCTGATATGCCGCGAGGGCAACCACTTCCGGCAGCAATGACAGACGCTCAAGAGCGTCACGAAAGTTTTCAACACGGTATGGCCTGGCTTGGACGTCGCCATGCAAAAAAACGGTATGCAAAACACTCGAACCTGTTGGCAAATGCGGCAAAATCAGCTGGTAGTCCTCGTTCGGTTTGATCGTACTCCTGATACCGCGGCCCGGCTGGGCCGCTGAATCCGCTCCTTGGGAGCCCATGATACACACGTCCGTCACGCTCGGTGGCCGGAAGTCGAATCCCCGGCCACCTCGCCGCAACGGAGGCACCGGCCTTCATAATTGCAAGCAAAGGCACCAGGTTTCAGGAATTCCGCAATTAATTTCTCAACTATGTCAAACCAACAGCAGCCACAGTTCTGTCGCTCTGTTTCTGCGTCCCGCAGTGCCCTTCTTCGTGCAGCTAACGGTAAATGAATTTGTATGGGCAACAAAAAAAGAGTCGGAAAAGAAACGACGAGGGTGGGACTCGAACCCACGCGGGCAGAGCCCAATGGATTAGCAGTCCATCGCCTTAACCGCTCGGCCACCTCTTTTTTTTCTTTATTGCCGTTTTTGACACAGAACCAAAATTACAAAAAAATTGTAAAACACCTCAGCCTAATGCGGGTGATACAAGGGTGATTAAAATCTTTTCAATACAGCCAAGTCATCTAGTACAGAGAGCCAGTCAGGCTGTTCAGCTCGTGCCCGGTATACTTCTCTCAGGCACACGACACTTGCAATGAAGTTTTCTCGCACAGACCGCACGTTTACATCTGCATGCCGCACCTGCATTCTGGTTTTCCACAAGCTGTGGAGGCTGACCAGCATCAGTAAGTCAAGGGGCACTCCTGTTTCATTTTGGATGGGCAAAAATCTAATACCGTAGGGGTCCAGAGGTAGATCTTTCTTGATAGTTCTTTGGAGGACGTCCCAGTGAAAGATGGGATCCCAACAATCCAGGAATACGTGTTCTATTGTCTCGGGTTTCTTGCATAGGATACAGTTAGTTGTCCAGGGGACGAAAATCCCCTTTTCGTTCAGCCATGTTTTAACAGGGAGCGTATTTGAATGTAACTGGTAGAAAAACGTTTTCATAGATGGGTTAACTGGCATGCTTTTAACTCTTTTTAAAACATCCTGACCTGGACTCCCACGGTGCAGGCTTCGGTAAAGAGGAATTGGCATCATTACATCCACTAATTCCTTATACAGCTTTTTCTTTGAAACTTTACTCAAGTAGTCAAGAGAAAACCGCACTTGGAGAAGATTGAACGAGAGTACAACCTCTCTCATGTACCCCACGATGGAACCACGCATATTCTCACTCGAAGACACCACAATTTCAGGAAGCAGCCTTTGCAATCGCAGCTGAATAACAGTCCGCAGAAAACTGTCCGACTGGTCACGGAGGAACATAAATCGTGATACAACCTGGCGTAAAAACAAATGAACAAGACCAAGGCCACCACCTTTGACAGGAATAAACAAATTGGTGCGACTGGTTCGCTCCCATGTCGACGCCCAGACAAAAACAGCAAAGACACGGTGAATCCTTTGAATATTGGCTCGGGATGCACTCAATACATTCATTAGGTACCATATCTTTGACACAAGGAAAATGTTACAGACAGAGACGCGCGAAAACATTGATAGCTGCCTCCCTTGCCACGAGTCGGCCTTCTCCTTCGCCCTTGACGCTTCATCGTTCCAGCAGTCATTAGGATCCCGATAACATTCGAGAGGCACGCCAAGATACCGCGTTGGCACTTTTGACCACTGCAACCGACAGAAGTGTTCCGGTGCATCATCCCAATTACCGTGCCAAAACCCACAGCTCTTGTCCCAGTTTATCAGGCAGCCAGTTTGTTGACAGTACTTTTCGACTAGGCTGGTAACTTCAGTAACACTGTCCTTGTTTGAGCAAAAAATGGCAACATCATCTGCATAGGCGAGGACTTTCATATGGGATGACTGCAGTTGAAAGCTGGAAATACGGTTACTGTTAATTATGGCCAAGCAGAGTGGCTCTATGTAAGTCGCGAACAGTAGGGGCGAAAGAGGGCATCCCTGCCTCACTGAAGAATTAACTTCTATTCGGTCGGTCAACTCCCTATTTACGATTACTCGCGTGCTGCAGTTCGCATAAGCCATTCTCACGCCTTCCGCTACAACGCGCGCTACGTTCAAATGGTCAAGAATGCAAAAAAGAACGTCATGTGAAACCCGATCGAAGGCCTTCGCAAGGTCCAACTGAATCATTGCAATGCGCACCCCAAGGGCGTCACAGCATTCCAGTATGCTACGTGCAACGTGTATGTTTGTCGCGATGCTCCGTCATTTGATGCCACAAGTCTGGTGTGGTCCAACCAATGTTTTGATTACGCCCTGTAATCTCTTTGCTAGAACTTTCATATATATCTTGTAATCTACGTTGGTGAGGCTTATCGGCCGATATGAGCCCACCAACAAGCGCTTCTCCGGGTCATCTGTTTTGGGAATCAGGACAATGTGTGATGTAGCAATAGATAGTGGAACTTTTTTGCGCTCGTACGCCTCAGAGAGCACATTGAGCAGAAACGGAGCTATCATGCATTTGAATTCTTTGTAGAAACTGGCGCTTAGTCCATCTGGGCCAGGTGCTTTTCCGTTTTGCAATTCATCTATCGCGGATTCAATTTCTCCGACACTAATTGATATCTCAAGGCGCACCTTCACTTCATCCTCAAGCCTTGGCAATAGGGGCAGAAAATGAACCAGAAATGCTTCATCCATCTCCCGCTTATTTCCGAGAAGGCCGTTAAAGTCGTCCATTATAACCTTCTGGATAACTTTCGTGTCGCTAGAAACTTCAGCCCCGTGTCTTATCTGCGCGATTTCTTTCTGGCGAATGTAACGCTTTTCGTCGGACAAAGCCCGTTTGGTAGGCGTTTCACCAGTCCAAAATTTCTCAGACCTAGAGCGAATGACGGCTGCTTTGTACCTGCCTGTGTCTATTTGTTCAAGCTGGCTTTTTACTTCTCTCAATTCTTTCAAAAAAAAGGTCGGGCTCAGAACTTTCCATGTAGGTCAGGAATTTTAACTGCTCATTCAATTCAGTTTCCTTTTCTTTCTCTTTATGCTTATTAAGACAACTCTTTTCCATTGCTTTACGTTTCACCCATTCTTTGAAATCTTCCCACTGAACAGCCAAGCTGTCAGTCTGCGTCTCTAGTAAGCTGTGCAGTTCATTTGTAGTTTCATTTATGAAATCTTAGTCTTCCAACAGCTTAGCATTAAATTTCCACAAGTGCCAGTTAAAGGACGTATGTTTCTTTTTTTCACCAAAGGTTGCGATTGCGAGGCAGTGGTCGCTGAATGCAACAGGCTGAACATCATAGTCCATGCAGAGATGCACGAGTTCCGCAGACACATACAGCCTATCCAACCTAGCATGGCTGTCACGCTGGAAATATGTATATAGCGAGGACTATTACCGTAAGTAAACATTTCGCCGATGTCTTCTAAGCAATGGTCACGTACAATACTATTCAATAATTGAGCACTTTTTTCGCGCACCGGCAGGCGCTTCATACGGTCCGCCGCTACACAAACACAGTTGAAATCACCCAACACCAGCAGGGTTCTGTCACAAACAAAATAATATTCAAGGCGATTGAAAAACTCTTCGCGTTCGGCTTCAACGTTTGGTGCATACACACAGATAACTCGCCAACACACTTTAGAAAAAGTAAAATCAACGACAAGAAGACGTCCACTGGTACAAGCGAAAACAGACTCTACAATAATGCCTAGATTGTTGCGCATAAAAATAACGCACCCACCCGAGGTGCCAACAGAATGACAAACACAAACATTGAAAACTGGACGAAAGTGGGACACCATACGATCAGTAGCTTCCTCACTTTCTATTTTCGTCTCCTGTACAGCTACTATATCAAGCGCGTTGTCAGCAAGTAGACGATTCAGCTGACATTGGCGCCTCCTTGCACAAAGGCCTCTGACGTTCAAAGTTGCTACGCGCAGAGCTGTATCTATTCTCATCGCGATGCACTTGGAATAGAATGCCATTGAGGTACAGCGCCCACTCTACAAAACTGTGCAACATTTTCTAACTCACAGTGTGCAGTGTACATAGTAGTTGATCCAGGAATCCGAGTGCTGACGTCGGGAAACCACACGAATGTCCCTCGCCAGCCTTTCCGGACCCAAGGCACACTATCTGCTGGGTACTTCCCACCACAACAAAGGAAAAAACAAAAACAAAACACGAAACCTCATTGAGCAGCTACGGAGGCGGTTTCCCCGCCTGCCGGCGTTCGGCCGAGATGTTCGGCGGGGGCTTCAACGTGGAGCGTCGAATCCCCGATGTTTTAGGCGGCGGCTCATCACCACCCACACAAGGCAGCGGCTTCTCTCCGACGCTCTCATCATGGGAGCGTTTCCCGGCTGGAAGACCGGCAGCTTCCTGGCTGAAGTCCATGGCATCGGTGCTGATAGCCTCCACATTCTCCGGAGATTCGGCCGCGGCTTTCGTCACGTCTTCCGCCTTGTCAACACTTCCTTGCTTCGGTTCAAGGCCCACATCTCCACTAGGCTTTACAGTACTGCTCGTCGTCGAACTCTTTTTCGATAGAGGCGTCAGCGAAGGCGCCTTTTGAGTTAAAACTTGGCCAGTTGCCCTGGCTGCCTCCTCTGCATCCGCCTCGTCCATCAGCAACTCAGATGAGTCTTCACTGTTCCCGGGACCGGCAATGCTCGCGTAACTGCGAGCACACTGGCCGTCTTCATGCCCGAACCGTCGGCAGGCACCGCACCGAGGGACCCGACACTCTTTGCGGATATGGCCTGTACCTCGACAGCGGAGGCACAACGGAGGCCTGCCCGGGACGACAACCAGCGCTAGCTCCCCGCCGACGTTGAGCTGATGCGGCAAGTCGTCAAGCTTCACGCCAGCTTTTAACTTCAGTGTGATGAGTCTGGTGGTTGAGCCCTTCTCCGACACGCCTTGTACTCGCCAGCGCTCTCGGGCCACTTCAGAGACTTTTCCGTACGGCGCGAAGGCGACACGCACGTCCTCGTCAGGCACGTTGTAGAGCAGCCAGTGCAGCTTCAAACGCACGTCCTGGTTCGCAGGGTCAATCACCAGGCAGCGCCGTTCTTTCACACGAAGTTCGCCGATGCTGGCAATCTTCTTCACTGTTTCGGCTTCTTTGAATGTGACGGCCCAGACATGGCTCATGTGGTACGCCCCCAGGGCGATAACGTCCGAGATCAAAGAATGCTGAGCCAACGCGTCCCGGAAATCTTCCACCCGATACGGGCGGGCCGAGATATCCGCGTGCAAAAAAACTGTATTCAAAACGTAACGCCCTGTAGGCAGCCCTGGTAAAACAACCTGATACATACTTTCTTGTTCAGCAGACCTGTTACCGCGGCCAGACACGGTCGCTGAAGCCGCTCCAACGGAGCCCTGCATCCTGCGTCCGTTCACTGGCGTGGCCGGAAGCAGAATCCACCGCTCGGCCACCTCGCCGCTTTTTTTTCTCTTTATTTCCGGTATTCACATATACACACAAAACAAACCGGAATCACCAACTAAGTTAAAAACGACCGCACACCTTGTGCGGACGTACTTAAAAGTCCTTCATCGACAATAACGGTTCCAAACGTGACAGCCCTTCTGGGACACATTCCTGCAACTTTTGCTCCTCAAAAAAGTTTTATGCTTTCTCTAAAATACAGTCGTGCAGGTCTTACATCAGGATCAGCGTGCCGAACCGCCATTCTGCATTTCCAAATACTATGCAGGCACATTAACATAATCAAGTCCAAAGGGGTTCCGTCATCACTTTCTATTGGTAAGTAACGAATTCCATAGGCGTCGAGTGGAAACTCTTTTTTGATGGTACGCTGGAGCACATCCCAGAGGAACACAGCATCCCAACACTGCAGGAAAACATGCTCAATTGTTTCTTCTTTTCTGCATATTATACAATGTGTACCCCATGGAACAAAAAAACCCCTTTCGACCATCCACGGTTTTACAGTGAGAGTTCCCGTATGGAGTTTAAAAAAGAAGGACTTTACACTAGCTGGGATTGACATTGCTTTCACGCGCTTTAAAACGTTCTTCCCAAGGCCTGCTCTGTAAAGAGACCGATATAACGGTACGGGCAGAAACACATCGCAGAGATCTTTATAGAGCTTTTTCCCATTGACTTCGCTCACATATTCAAGTGAAAACCGTGTTGACAGAAACCTGCACGAAATCACGACTTCACGCAGAAAGCCATGGACGCCGCCAGGCAAACTCCCGACGGGTACAACTATATTAGGCAGTTGCATCCCCAAGCGAAGTTGACAGATAGTACGTAAGAAAGGATGATTCACATCCCTGAAGAAAAAGAAGCGATTGACCACTTGTCTCAAAAACAAATGCGCCAAACCAAGTCCTCCATTCCGAACTCGCAAAAACAAATTAGTGCGGCTTGTTCTTTCCCAAGATGATGCCCAAATGAAAACGGCGAACACGCGATGAAATTTTTGTATGTTTACCCTTGAGCAATGCAAGACTTGGAGGGTGTACCAAATTTTGCTAACTAAAAAAATGTTATAAATTGTGGCTTTCGCAAACATCGACCAATTCCACCCATTCCACTTATTTGCTCTATCTCGAAGATTGTCCACTTCTCTCCTCCAGCAGCCGCCGCGGTGGCTCAGTGGCTATGGTGCTCGGCTGCTGACCCGAAAGACGCGGGTTCGATCCCGGCCGCGGCGGCTGGAATTTCTTTGGAGGAGAAATTCTAGAGGCCCGTGTACTGTGCGATGTCAGTGCACGTTAAAGAATTCCAGGTGGTCGAAATTTCCGGAGCCCTTCACTACGGCGTCTCTCATAGCCTCAGTCGCTTTGGGACGTTAAACCCCATAAACTAAACTAAACTCTCTCCTCCAGTACGATTAATTATCCTTGTAACAGTCGAGGGGCACACCCAAGTATTTGACTGGAGTTCTAACGAAGGTCATGTTGCCAAAAGTGGCTGGAGTCGCCGGCCAATCCCCGTGCCAGAATCCCAGGCACTTAGACCAGTTTACAGCGCTACCACTAACAGTACAAAACCTTTGTTACACATTGGACAGCATGCGCGACACTATCAGTGTCGGCGCAGAACATCGCTACATCATCTGCGTAAGCCAAGAGACGGACTTCCGCTTCCTGCAGTTTGAAACCACGTACACAATCACTCTGTATGACACTTAAACAAAGGGGTTCAATGTACAAACAAAACAACAGCGGCGAGAGGGGGCAACCCTGGCGCACCGAGCGCTGGACTTGGATGCGCTCTCCCACCACCTTGTTGATAATTAGCCGCGTTGAGCAATCCCGGTACGCCATGGAAACCCCGGCTCTTATAATTCTACCGACATTTACATAATCTAAAACACTCAACAGAACATCATGAGGCACCCTATCAAACGCTTTCTCCAAATCTATTTGGAGCATTGCTACACGCGTACCCATTGCGTCGCAACACTCGAGTATACTTCGCGCTATGTGTATATTTGTTGAAATCGTCCAGCCTTTAATTCCGCATGTCGGCCACCTCGCCGCAACGGAGGCACCGGCCTTCATAATTGCAAGCAAAGGCACCAGGTTTCAGAATGCCGCAATTAATTTCTCAACTTTGCAAAATAAACAGCAGTCACAGTTCTGTCGCTCTGTTGCTGCATCCCGCTGTGCCCTTCTTCGTGCTGCTAACGGCAAATGAATTTGTATGGGCAACAAAAAAAAAGAGTCGGAAAAGAAACGACGAGGGTGGGACTCGAACCCACGCGGGCAGAGCCCAATGGATTAGCAGTCCATCGCCTTAACCGCTCGGCCACCTCGCCGCTTTTTTTTTCTTTATTGCCGGGCTCCGACACGGTACACAAACACAAAAGGAAATTTACATTGTACCCCTTTCAGGTGGTACTCACACTCAACCGTATGCTGCAGGCATCGCCATGCTAAAAGTCCTTTAAGGACACCAAGGGCTCTACCCTCGAGAGCCACTCAGGAACGTGAGCACCCGTTTTCTGTATTTCAACAAACCAGTGCACACTCTCGCGGAAGTAAATTCGTGCAGGCCTCGCATCCGGTTCACAGTGGTATCCAGCCATTCGTGAGCGCCAAATAGCGTGGAGGCCCAGCAGCAGTATTGCATCATAAGGCACTCCCTCTTCGTTCTGTAGAGGGAGATACCGTATTCCATACGTATCTAGAGGCAAGTCTTTCTTCAGCGTTCTTTGCAAGACGTCCCAGAAGTAGACGCCTTCCCAGCAGTGCAAGAATACATGATTGATTGTCTCTGGCTTCTTACATATCAGACAATCTGAACCCCAAGGAAGAAACATTCCCTTTTTCTCCATAAATGCTTTGACGGCCAGTGTTTGTGTGTAATCTGAAAAAGAAGCTTTTGGCTGCTGCTGGTACCTGCATTTTCTTCACCCTCTTCAACACATTACCGCCCTGGCCTCCACGGTATGTGGCCCTGTACAATGGTTCAGGCAGAACAACATCTCGTAAATCCCGATAGAGTGTTTTCTTTTTTACAGTCGAGAGGTACTGCTGCGAAAAACGAGCAGCTAGAAATCTAACACTCATAACCACTTCTCTGGTGTATCCAAAATACGACCTTGAATGTTATCTGTTCCAACAATCCATTCCGGTAATGCATGGCCCAGCCTTACTAGACAGATTGTGCGCAAGAACGGGTTACTCGCGTCGCGAAAGAATAAAAATCTGCTGACAATTTGGCGCAAAAACAGATGGCCGAGCCCTAGTCCTCCGTCTTTTACACTTCTGAACAAATTTGTCCGGCTGCATCGTTCCCAGCTCGAGGCCCAGACAAACACTGCAAAGATGCGGTGCAGTTTCTGCACGTTAACTCGCGAACAGTGCAGTACCCAACGTTTTTAGATCTCTTTCAGTTTGCAAGCTCCCCCGTGCCGCGCCCGAGAAAGCGGCCCCCGTCCGCTTCCACTCACCACGCGGCGCTGCTGTCGCTGTCGGCCCGGAGGCGGCGGAGCGCTCGCGCTTGGCAGTTGCTGCGACAGCCTGTTCTCATCCGCGATAACATTGGGAGCGAACACGTCGAACTCAAATTTGCTGTAGTTTTGGAGCTGTCACGTTGAAACTTCAGCCTCATGGTTAAAGAAATGTTTCACCTGGCTAGTAAGGGTGAGATAAAGAGCAGGCTGATGCCAGTTCGAGCCGCCGCGGTGGCTCAGCGGTTACGGTGCTCGGCTGCTGTCCCGAAAGACGCGGGTTCGATCCCGGCCGCGGCGGCTAGAATTTCTTTGGAGGAGAAATTCTAGAGGCCTGTGTACTGTGCGATGTCAGTGCACGTTAAAGAACCCCAGGTGGTCCAAATTTCCGGAGCCCTCCACTACGGCGTCTCTCATAGCCTCAGTCGCTTTGGGACGTTAAACCCCATAACCCAACCAACCAGCCAGTTCGCAAAAAACCAATCGTTTGCATTGCGCTTTATCGCATCACGTTTGCGACGTTTAGCGCTGATTATATGCGTATGTTGGAGTAGAGCTATCAATATTTCTTCGGGAGAATGCACGAAACATTAATGAAAGGATAAAACTAGCGATGTTCCGCTTCTAGATCAGTCACGAAATTCCGCGCTATATTATCAACGAAGCACCGCACATGCGAGCAGCATTTTGCACGTTCTTTAGAATTCCAATTTCAGAGAACACAAGTATAAATGCAGACACACTTAGCTGGATGCAGGGAGGGAATAACTATAGAAGAGCTTTTTATTTGCAATGATAGCACAGACAGGAGCAGCGTACTGCACTTTCATTTCTAGAATGTTAATTTCATTGAACACAGACAAGCATTAAATGCAGACACACTAAGTCGGAAGCACGGAGGGAATAGCTACTTGAAGGCGAGCTTTTTTATTTGCAATGACAATATTCCTCTGTTCTCTAGCCGACGGTTCACGTCTCTCGCCTAGAAGTGGATGCGTGTCACTATGACAAAATGCAGCACTTGGCATGTAAAAGTGGCCATATGCTCTGCACATCCAAGCCGAACAAGGTTTTGCAATTCAAGCTCGTCTAGCAGCTCCCAAAAAACGTCCCTTTCAAAAACGGGACCTTCTTTCAAAGAAATCGGGATTGCTTTGTTTACAATGTTGGTAAACTCTAGCATCTTTTTGGTGGGATGCTTTAAGCACCCTTGCCTGAAGCTTTTGTATACTGGAAGATAAGTGTCACTGTAAACAACTGGCACAGGACAGCTGATATCTTCCATGCTGATATCTGCTGGCTGCTCCAAATCAGTCGGCGGCGACCATGGCGTAGACGCGAAGGGCCACGCTGGTCGGGCAAACAGCGTGGCGAGCGCCACCGCACGGAAGGAAACGGAAAGGCGACAATCCGCGCACCGCAGCTTTCAAACTGAAAGGGATCTAAAAACGTTGGCAGTACCTGCATCACGTACCACAACTTGCTGATGAAGAATAAGTTGCACACTGTAGCTCTGGCAAATGTAGATAGCCTAGCCCCTTTCCACTTGTCAGTTTTTGCACGGGTGTCTTCCAGCTGCCTTTTCCAATGCGGTTCGCTATCTCGATAACATTTCGGTGGGACACCTAAATACTTCACTGAGGTCGTTACCCAGGACACATTCGCAAAGTTAACAGGAGTGGTTGGCCACTCACCATGCCAGAAGCCAATACATTTGGCCCAGTTGACTCGACTTCCTGTCGATTGACTAAATTGCCGAACACAATCAATGGTCTTCCTTATGCTCTCATAATCAGTAGCGAAAACAGCTACGTCATCCGCATAAGCCAGCAACTTAATTTCTGTCGCTTGTAACTTAAAACCTTGAATACCGTCATTCTGTATTATGCTCAAACACAGGGATTCTATGTATACCCCAAACAAAAGAGGGCTTAGGGGGCAGCCCTGGCGCACCGAACGCTTCACGCTTATGGGGGCCCCCAAACTCTTATTTACTATTAGTCTCGTTCTGCAGTTTCGGTACGCCATGGCCACTCCCTTCCTGATGACTGACCCGACATTCACGTGATCCAAAATTAAAAACAAAAGTTCATGTGCCATGCAGTCAAACGCTTTTTCCAGGTCTAACTGAAGGATAGCAACAGGACTGTTCGTAATATGACAACACTCAAGAACACATCTTGCTTTATGAATATTAGACACAATAGAACGACCTTTGATGCCGCACGTCTGATGAGAACCAACTATCACATTCATTACGCTTTGTAACCGCCTTGCTAGCACCTTCATGAATATCTTGTAGTCCACGTTCGTAAGTGAAATCGGCCTGTAGGCTGTAACATGCTTTAACTTTTCACTATCTTCCGTTTTCGGAATTAGGACAGTGTAAGATACGCCAAAGGAAGGAGGTAGTGCTTTTAATTCATATGCGTCATTAAAGAGTACCGTTAACAAAGGAGAAATGTCTTGCTTAAAGGCTTTATAGAAAGCCGCACTTAAACCGTCTGGTCCAGGCGACTTACCCGAGTTTAAATTTCCTATTGCTGTTTGCACTTCGGATTCAGTAATTGGTGCCTCTAATCTCTGTTTCTGTTCGTCATCTAATCTTGGCATCGCTCCTAGAAACCTTCCCTTGAATGTGTCGATGTCTACGTCGTGTTTTGCGAAAAGCGCCTGATAGAATTCAGCAAAAGCTTGCTTTATATGCGTTTCGTCATCTGCTACGACACCTCCCCATTCAATTTTATCAATACTATTGCGCTCAGCCCGTGCTTTTTCCATGCCGAATGCTCGTTTTGTTGGTGTTTCACCGAAAACCGCCTCTTCGGCTCTCGCACGCACCAGCGCACCGCGATAACGCTCTTGTTCCATAACTTCAAGCTTTTGTTTAATTTTCTTTACGTCCTCAATCCACTTACCAGGAGCTTTACTCTCCTGCTCAATTAGTTTCTGCAGCAGTTCTCTTAAATCCTTTTCCTTTATTTTTTCCTCTTTTTTCAAGCAGCTAGCCTTTTCAATTGCGTATATTTTAATTTGCTGCTTACATAGTTCCCACTGCTCCCATAACTTTTGTCTTGAATTTGGCTCTACTTTGCCAATTTCTTCTTTTATATTGTCACAAAAACGTTCACACTTTGACTGCTTATCACTAAATTTCCACAAGTCCCCATTAAAAGCATTGTCCTGTTTTGCTGTTCCTATCCTACACTGTACCAAACAGTAGTCCGAGAAGGACACAGGTGAAACCTTGTAACTGTTGCATTTTGGCAGCAGGTCTACCGCCATATAAATACGGTCTAGACGTGCGTGACTCGTACGCTGAAAGTGCGTGAATTGCACATCCCGCTCACCCTCTAAACAGTCAGCCACATCTTCAATATTCCATTTTTCCACTAACTCGGACAGTCTTTCGGTACTTATGTCTCTGAATATTCTATCAATTGTTTTGTCACGCGCAGCCAAGACACAGTTGAAATCACCCATGACGATCATTTGCCTTTCGACAGTGAAGTACTCCTCAACTTTTCCAAAAAAGGCTGCCCTCTCGTCAACTTTGTTAGGTGCGTAAAGGCAGATTATTCTCCACTCCACATTCATGTAAGCATAATCAAGCACAATAAATCGTCCATGAGAACATGTTGCATAAGCCTGAACAACCAGGCCCGGCAGCTTTTTGACGAAGAGCACACACCCAGCCGACGTTCCAACTGCATGAGCCACTACTGCGTAATACCTACACGTGAAACGCTGCACCATGCTCCCGATCTCTTCCTCCCCGTCTACTTTAGTTTCTTGTACCGCCAAAAGGTCAATGTCACAGTCTGTTATAAGTCGATATACTTGACTCTGTTTTCTTTTCCCCGCCAACCCCCTTGCATTAAGTGTGGCTATTTTCAGACAACATAGCGGAGCCATTTCGACAAAAAGGTGTAGAGACCGAGAGCATGGCGCTTACCTCTCACGTCCAGCGTATCGCTAGACGCTTTGTGTGACGCCAGGGTCCTCAGGTCGGTCGCCGTGGCCTTGCCGCAAAGGTGAACTTGCGGCGACTGGTCTTTCAGATGAAACGTTGGGGCGCGGCTTGAATGCAGGCCTCCGGGCCTGCGCAGCTTTCGTTGGAGGCTCCTCTGCAGTGGTGGTAGTATCGTTGGTCCCTTCGTTGAGAGTCAGATTGTGAGGGCGCTTGACGGGAGCACTAACGGTCGCCATGCGGCTGTCGCCGTCATCCCTGCCCTCGTCGCTGCACATAGGTTCGAGCACCTCGGTTTTTGAAGCACCTGCAGATCCGCCGTCCCCTGCCGTTTCGGTCTCCGCGGCGCCTGGAAGTTCAGGCTCCTTCCCTTGGTCGCTGGGCGTCTCGGTGTCCTCCGCGGAAGCAGGTGAGGAGACGGTGGCTGCTGCTACCTTCTCCGCTCCCCCTGCCCCCTTAGCCGCCTCCTCAGCTTCAGCGGCATCCATTTGCAGCTCAGCCTTTTCGTCCTCCAACGCAGCTCCCGTGGCCGATGCGTAGGTGCGAATGCAATCAGCCTCACGATGACCGAATCGCTTACATTTCTGACAGCGAGGAATTTTGCATTCCCGCCGTACGTGTCCAGTGCCGCGACAGCGCAGACATTGCATTGGCCTACCAGGCACAACCACAAGCGCAAGCTCTCCCGCCACCCTCAGCTGATGAGGAATGTCTTCGACTGTTACGCCTGGCTTCATCTTCAATAAAACAGTCCTTGTAGTAGAGGCCTTTTCAGTCATTCCTTGAACGCGCCACCTTTCGCGGGTCACTGCGGTGATCTTTCCGAACGCTGCAAATGCCGTTCTGATGTCCTCGTCATTGACGCCGGGCAGCATCCAATGCAGCCGTAGTTTGACGTGCTGGTCCTCAGGGTCGATGATCATGCACCGGCCCCCTTTCACTTGCATTTCCTTCACGGCGAGCAGCCGCTTGGTTGCCTCGGGAGTGCTGAGGGTCACCGCCCATACGTGGTTAACCTGGTACGCCCCCACCGCTATCACGTCAGGGAGAGTTCCGTTCTTGACCAGGGCATCACGGCAGTCTTCGACTTTGAAAGGCCGCCGTCGCACATCGCCATGAAGAAAAACAGTGTTGAACACCAGCCGTCCGGTAGGCAAAGTTGGCAAAAGAACCTGATTCTCGTTATCAGCAGTTTCAGCAATCCTGTTTCCGCGGCCGGCACGGGCCGCAATCGCTGCTCCAGTGGAGCCCATTCTACAAGCGTCCGTCACGCTCGGTGGCCGCAAGTAGAATGTGGCCACCTCGCCGCAACGGAGGCACCGGCCTTCATAATTGCAAGCAAAGGCACCAGGTTTCAGAACGCCGCAATTCATTTCTCAACTTTGTCAAATCAACAGCAGCCACAGTTCTGTCGCTCTGTTTCTGCGTCCCGCAGTGCCCTTCTTCGTGCTGCTAACGGTAAATGAATTTGTATGGGCAACAAAAAAAAGAGTCGAAAAAGAAACGACGAGGGTGGGACTCGAACCCACGCGGGCAGAGCCCAATGGATTAGCAGTCCATCGCCTTAACCGCTCGGCCACCTCGCCGCTTTTTTTTTCTTTATTGCCTGCTAATACAGTGACAGGTCACACAAATGAATACATACATATATACTGAATAAGCACGTTAGCATGCGATGCGGGTATTTCAAAATTTCTTCAGACACACCAAGTCATCAAGGATGGTAACCCACTCAGGGGGTTCATTTTGTGCACGATACACTTCTCTAATATATGAAACACTTTCGATTAGGTTATCGCGCGTAGATCGCACATTGGCATCTGCGTGCCGAAAAGCCATTCTCGTCCTCCACAAGCTGTGGAGGCCCAGGACCATGAACATATCAAAAGGTATGCCTTGATCGCTTTCAACTGGCAGAAATCGTATTCCATAGGGTGTTATGGGGAGATCTTTCTTTAGAGTGCGCTACAAAATATCCCAGTGGAGGACTGCGTCCCAGCATTCAATGAAGGCATGTTCAATTGTTTCCGGCTTTTTACACAGTAAGCAATCGGTTGTCCAAGGCACGAATATTCCTTTCTGTTCCAGCCATACTTTAACGGGGAGTGTGTTTGTGTGCAACTGGAAGAAAAACGTTTTGGCCGCCGGTCTTAAAGGCATCCTTCTGACTCGCTTCAGTACATCTTTACCTGAGCCTCCAGAGTACACAGTCCTATACAATGGGGTGGGCAGCATGCTGTCAACTAAGTCCGCGTACAGTTGTTTCTTTGACACTGAGGACAAATGCTCCAAAGAAAAACGTGCACAAAGTATTCGAAAGGAAGCAACTACTTCTCGATAGTAGCCGGTCACTCTTGTACTGGCAACATTGGATGTGGAAACAACAAACTCAGGCAGTGTTTTTGCCAATCTCGCCTGGATGACTGTACGGAGAAAATCGTTACTTTCATCTCGCAGGAAGAAGAATCGCGATACGATCTGTCGTATAAACAAGTGTGAAAGCCCTAGTCCACCATCGCGAACTTTGCGAAAAAAGGTTTGTACGGCTGGTCCGCTCCCAAGTGGAGTTCCAGATAAAGACGGCAAACACTCGGTGCATCTTTTGCACATTTATACGAGGCATGAACAACACTTGCATCATATACCACACTTTGGCAATCAAAAAAACATTGCACGCTGCCGCACGCGCGAACACCGATAATCCGCGACCCTGCCATCCTGTTGTTTTTTCCTTCAACTCTTCTGTTTGTTCACTCCAGAACTGCGTCGAGTCCCTATAGTGCTGAAGGGGCACCCCGAGATACCGTGCAGGCACTGAAGTCCACTGTATACCCGCGAAATTGGCGGGTGTCGTATTCCAGCTCCCATGCCATATTCCCACACTTTTTTCAAAGTTAATCTGGGCACCGGTATAGCAACAGAAATTTCTGGCAATGCGCACAGCCTCTAGTACGCTTTCTCTGTCCTCGCAGAAGACTGCAACGTCATCTGCATAAGCCAGCATTTTAACTTCAGCGGCGTGCAGTCTAAAACCACGTATGTTTGCATCAATGATGACTGCCCTACAGAAAGGTTCGAGGTATATGGCAAAAAGGAGAGGAGACAAGGGACACCCTTGCCTCACAGAGGAGCGGACTAGCACCCTTGAACTAAGACACTTGTTGATGATAATCTGCATTGAACATTCTTCATAAGCCATTTTGACACCTTCTAAAATTATGCTCCCAACATTACAGTGCTGTAGTATACTGAAAAGCACCTGATGCGAGACCCGGTCAAAGGCCTTCGCAAGGTCAAGCTGTAACATGGCCACTCGGCCCTCAAGGGCATCACAACATTCTAGTACACTTCTTGCGATGTGGGTGTTCGTTGAAATTGTGCGCTCTCTAATGCCGCACGTCTGATGTGGCCCTACTAGCTCTTTAATTACCACTTGTAATCGTCCAGCTAGTACTTTCATAAAAATTTTGTAGTCTGTATTGGTGAGAGATATCGGTCTTATGAGCCTACAAGAAGGAGCTTTTCTGGATCATCGGTTTTTGGAATCAGCACTTTGTGTGATGTCCGGAATGAAGGAGGGACTTTTTTAAATTCATACGCTTCTGACAGAAGTTTATGCAAAATGCACGCCAATTCTTGACTGAAAGCTTTGTAAAAAGCTGCGCCTAGGCCGTCCGGCCCTGGCGATTTGCCCGACGGCAGCTTCTCTATCGCTGTTTTGATCTCGCTCACACTTATTGGCATTTCTAGGCTGTCCTTAACATCGTCATCCAGTCTTGGCATTCCGATCATGAAATCGCTGTCGAAGCCTGGCTCGAGGCGTGTGACATTGCCGAACACATCGCGATAATGGTCGATAAAAGCATTCTCGATCACCGCGGGATCTGACGTCACTTCATTTTGGAAACGTATCTGCTTGATCTCGTTTCTTGACGCCTGCCGTTTTTCATCGCTCATTGCGCGCTTGTTCGGCACCTCACCCATCCATAACCTTTCACTACGAGAACGTATGACTGCAGCCTTGTATCGCTCTGTATCGATAACTTCTAGTTCATGTCTCACTTTCTTCACGTTCTCAGCCAATTGATCGTGGTCAAAGTTTTGTACGTTTAAAAGAAATTCCAGTTCCCTTTGCAGCTCTTTTTGCTTCTGCAGTTCTTCGTGCTTCCGGCTGCTTCCTCTTTCGATTGCAATGAGCTTAACTTGGCTCTTAAATTCCTCCCATGCAGTCCGAAAGTTTTCATGCTTCGTTGTCAGCATCTCTGTTAATTTTCCCTTAACTCTGCTTGAGAACAGTTCATCATCAAGAAGCTTTTCATTGAATTTCCACATGTCCCAGTTAAATCGTGTCGTCTTAGTTTTTTTCCCGAGTGCGAAGCTCACCAAGCTATGATCTGTGAATGATAGTGGTGTGACACTGTAACTGTTACATAGGGGCATCAAGTCTAGTGAAATATACACTCTGTCCAACCTTGCTCGGCTCTCTCTCTGATTGTGTGTGTACTGCGGAAGCATACCGCCAGTGAAGACTCGGCCCACATCTTCTAGGTTGTGCTCCTCAATTAGTGAGCTCAAAAGGAGAGCACTTTTGTCACGAACATGTGCACCTCTGAATCGATCCTCCGCAAAACACACACAGTTAAAATCACCGAGAAATATGACAAAGCGGTCACACTTTAAGTACTGCTCAATGTACTCAAAAAATACCATTCGGTCATTCACATTGTTAGGAGCATAAACGCATATGATCCGCCACAAGGATTCAGAAAAAGAAAAATCTACAATAAGCATGCGGCCAGTTTGGCAAACAGTCATACTCTCTTCAATAATGCCAGCACTCTTCCGTATCATCAGTGCGCACCCGCCTGGCATGCCATTAGCATGGCATACACACACATTATAATGCGCGGTAAAAGGCATCACCATGCGATCGGTCTGCTCTTGAGTCTCGACCTTAGTTTCTTGTATCGCGATGACATCGAGTTCCTTCTCCATACAGAGGCGACTAAGTTGATACTGTCGCCTACGTGCTCCAAGGCCACGAACATTCAAGGTGGCAACTCTTAATGCTGTCTCTAGTCTCAGAGCCATTTATCTTATAGAGCACACCGTTCGCACAGTACCTCTGGGTAACTACTGACATTAGCGCTTTGCAACAAGTAAGCAATTGGGAGCACAATTCCCACGCGTACCTTTGCGGTGTACGCAGCGGCTACTTCTGAAAAGGCGTCCATCTTTTGACGACGCTGGCCTGGACGCCCCAGTAGGCGCCACGTCCTACGAAGGCGGTGTTGCCGCCGGCCGTCTGTCCGGCGGAATGTTCGGTTTCGGACGGAAGGGCGCCCGACGGCCCACCGGTGCTTTCGGCGGGGGTTCATCGTTGCTCTCGTTGCCAAGGTTCTCGTGCTGGTTGTTGGCTGAGTCCCGTGACCTTTTTGTCGCCGCGTTGCTTACACCCGATTCTGCGACGTCCATCAAATCGCTTCCAGGTGCGTGTTTTGCTGCATCCACCTCGGTAGCGGCTGGTTCGGTGGCTAACTCCTTAACATTTTCATCGCTTGGCTTTTCCTCTTCAGTTTTCTGCTGAGTAAGTTGCACTGTAGCCGCGTTCGGTAGGCCAGCGCTATGCTCAGACGGCATTACGGCCGTGTCTGACGGCCGACTCTCCGTGCGGGAGGCCTCAGCGACGTCAGCCTCGTCCATGAAAAGGTCCGCCACGTCTTCCTTGGGCGCCGGTCCTGTTACCGACGCGTACGTCCTTTCACACTGCGCTTCGTCATGGCCGTACCGACGACAAAGCGTACATTTCGGGACGCGGCAGTCACGTCGAACATGACCGGTGTTTCGGCATTTCAAGCACAACGGTGCTCTGCCAGGGACAACAACCAAGGTCTGCTCACCGGCGATACGAAGTTGGTGGGGCAGGTCTTCCATGGTGAGACCCGTCCGCAGAACCAAGGACACCACTCGCGTTGACGATGATTTTTCTTGCACGCCGTGAACACGCCATTTCTCCCGGCAAACGTCAATCACCTTTCCGTAAGGTGAGAGGGCTGTTCGTATGTCGTCGTCAGGCATGTTGTACAGCATCCAATGCAGCTTCAATTGCACCGCCTGGTTGGCTGGGTCGACCACAATACAGCGATGCTCCTTCACTTTCATGTTCTTGACGCTTGCGAGCCTCTTGACGCCTTCGTCGCTCTTGAAGGTGATTGCCCAAACGTGGCTCATCTGATACGCCCCAAGGGCGATAACATCGGGCAGTAGGCCTAAGCCCGCCAGCGCATCGCGGAAGTGCTCCACGCGATACGGCCTGGCCCGCACATCAGCATGCAAAAACAACGTATTTAAAACAATACGGCCTGTCGGCAGTTGAGGCAGCAACACTTGATATTCCGGGTCTTCAGTATCAAAAATCCTGTTACCGCGGCCCTGCTGGGCCGCTGAAGCCGCTCCTACGGAGCCCTGCATCCTGCGTCCGTTCACGAGCGTGGCCGGAAGCAGAATCCGGCCACCTCGCCGCAACGGAGGCACCGGCCTTCATAATTGCAAGCAAAGGCACCAGGTTTCAGAACGCCGCAATTCATTTCTCAACTTTGTCAAATCAACAGCAGCCACAGTTCTGTCGCTCTGTTTCTGCGTCCCGCAGTGCCCTTCTTCGTGCTGCTAACGGTAAATGAATTTGTATGGGCAACAAAAAAAGAGTCGGAAAAGAAACGACGAGGGTGGGACTCGAACCCACGCGGGCAGAGCCCAATGGATTAGCAGTCCATCGCCTTAACCGCTCGGCCACCTCGCCGCAACGGAGGCACCGGCCTTCATAATTGCAAGCAAAGGCACCAGGTTTCAGAACGCCGCAATTCATTTCTCAACTTTGTCAAATCAACAGCAGCCACAGTTCTGTCGCTCTGTTTCTGCGTCCCGCAGTGCCCTTCTTCGTGCTGCTAACGATAAATGAATTTGTATGGGCAACAAAAAAAGAGTCGGAAAAGAAACGACGAGGGTGGGACTCGAACCCACGCGGGCAGAGCCCAATGGATTAGCAGTCCATCGCCTTAACCGCTCGGCCACCTCGCCGCTTTTTTTTTTTCTTTATTGCCGGCTTGGCGAAAAACAAGATCACTGTACATGAAATGTTAAAATACGTCCTCCTACATTTGGTGGAGCGTTCATTAAAAGTGTTTCAAATTTGCAAGTTCATCCATGATAACAATCCATTCTGGGGGGTCATTTTGGGCCTTGAGTGCATCTCTGACATATAAAATGCTCTCAATAAAGTACTGTCTCGCAGGGCGTGTATCAATGTCTGCATTCCGGACTGCCATACGCACTTTCCACAGACTGTGCAGGCCCAGCAGCATGACCATATCTAGGGGTATACTACCAAGATCTCGGACAGGTAGAAACCGGATGCCGCGAGGTGACAACGGGAGGTCTTTTTTTAAGGTTCTTTGAAGGATGTCCCACAAGAATACGGCATCCCAACACTCGAGGAAGATGTGTTCTGTTGTCTCTGGCTTTCTGCACAATAGACAGTTTGTAGACCACGGAACAAAGATTCCCTTTGCTTCAAGCCAGGGTTTTACCGCCAGTGTATTACTGTGGAGCTGGAAGAAGAATGTTTTGGCTGAAGAGCGAATTGGCATCTTTTTAACTCTTTTTAGGACGTCTCCTCCTGGGCCTGCACTGTATATGGTACGATACAAAGGCACGGGCATCATTAAATCACATATATCTTTGTACAATTGCTTCTTAGAGACAGTACACAAAAATTCTAAAGAAAAACGAGCTTTCAACATCTGGAAAGCAGCAACCACCTCAAACAGGAAACCGCGGACACACGTGCTTCGTACGTCACTCGTCGACACAACGAAATTTGGAAGGAGTTCATGTAGCCTAACTTGTATGACGCTTCTTAAGAAAGGATCACTTTGGTCCCGCAGAAACATAAATCTGGAGACGACCTGCCTCAAAAACAAATGGGCTAGCCCCACACCTCCCTCTCTCACCGACCGGAACAAATTGGTCCGACTCGTTCGCTCCCATGTAGAGCCCCACACAAAAACGGCGAGAACTCTGTGCAGTTTCTGAACATTTACACGCTTCATGCACATAACTTGAAGCACATACCAGATTTTCGCCACTATAAACAAATTGCATACTGTGGCCCGAGCAAACACTGACAGCTCACGTCCTCCCCAGTTTAGTGTTCTCTCTCGCGCTTTGTCAGTTTCGCAGTTCCAATATTCAGTAGCGTCCTTGTAATGCTCAAGGGGTACCCCTAAATAGTTTCCAAGTGATTCAGTCCATTGCATGTTTTGGAATGATAAAGGTTTGGACTCCCAGCTCCCGTGCCAAAAACCCAAGCATTTACCCCAATTCACAGTGCTCCCTGACATTCTACAAAATTTGTTTACAATGCTCCCTGTTTCGTTGATGCTGTCTCTGTCTGTGCAAAACACTGCTATATCATCAGCGTAAGCTAAGAGTTTAACTTCAGTCGCCATTAGACGGAAACCCCTCACTTGTTCATTATGAATAACCTTCAAACAAAACGGTTCTAAGTATATCGCAAACAACAGAGGAGACAGTGGGCATCCTTGCCTCACGGATGTCAACACCTGAAAGGGTGTTGTGACGCACTTGTTGACAATAAGGCTCGTGAAACTCTCGGCATATGCCATCTTAACGCCTTCCATTATCACTGAACCTACATTAACGTGTTTTAATATGCTGAAGAGAATTTTGTGTACGACGCGATCAAAGGCCTTTTGCAAATCGATCTGCATCATGGCGACACGTTCCCCCCAAGCATCACAACACTCCATGACGCTTCTGGCCACATGTATGTTTGTAAAAATTGATCTTCCTTTAATTCCGCATGTCTGGTGGGGCCCAACTATTTCTTTCATCACCCTCTGGAGTCTTCTCGCCAAAGCCTTCGTGAAAATTTTATAATCGACGTTTGTCAGGCTGATAGGGCGATACGATGTCACTGAAAGCTGTTTCACGGGATCGTCAGTTTTAGGAATAAGCACAACGTGCGTTCTCCGAAAAGACAGGGGCAGTCGCTTTTCGTCATAAGCCTGCTTCAGTACTCTGTTCAGTGCAGCTGCTAGTTCATCCTTGAAAGACTTATAAAACACCGCGCCTATGCCGTCTGGTCCAGGCGTTTTGCCAGGGCAGAGTTCACCAATTGCTGTCCTTATCTCTTCCACCGTGATTGGCTCTTCTAGCGCAGACATCACATCCTGATCTAACTTCGGCATGAGGCTTAGAAATTCGTGTTCAAATCCGTCGTCTACACTTCTCTTCCGACCGAGTAAATCACGATAGTAATCTACAAAAGCTTGCCGGATTAAATCGGGGTCGGTGGTCACAGAATCCCCGTGCCTTATCTGTTTGATTTCATTCTTTGCTGCGTATCTCTTTTCGTCTGATAGGGATCGCTTCGTTGGTGCCTCTCCTAAAAGCAGTCTGTCGGCACGTGCCCGCACAACGGCTCCCATGTACTTTTCTTGGGCGATAACTTCTAATTTATTTTTGAGTTCTTTGATTTCATCCGTATACCTGCCCGGATGTGCACTTTCCAAACTCAGGGCAAACTTTAGGTCGCACTGCAAATCTTTTTCTTTTTTCCTTTGACTGTGCCTTAGGAGGCTACTTCTTTCAATGGCTTTCATCTTAATTTGTTCTTTAAACTGTTCCCACATCTCGATTGATCTTTCTGGCCGAGCTTCTAGTAGAAACTGAATACTTTGCTTTACTTGGTTTAGAAAAACTTCGTCTTGCAGCAGTTTAGCATTCAATTTCCATAACTCCCAGTTGAACAGCGACTTCGTTTGCTTTAATCCTATTGTGGCGATTACTATACTGTGATCGCTGAAAGATACATGTTTCACTTCATAGCGCGTGCACACTGGCAAAAGATCAGTGGAAACATACAGTCTATCGAGTCTCGCATGGCTTGTTCGCTGGAAGTGCGTGAACTCTGGTATATCACCACTGGATAAAGCGTATCCAATGTCCTCCAAGTCATTTTCAAGCATCAGTTCACTCAATAAATGCGCACTCTTGTCTCGAACAGCTTGACTACCAACTCTGTCTTCGGCTCTGCATACGCAGTTGAAGTCTCCAAGAAAAATAACGTATCTGTCACATTTCAGGTAAGGCCCTACGTTTGCAAAGAACAATCTACGTTCTTCCTCCCTATTTGGCGCATAAACGCAGATACTTCGCCACTCAACGTTTGACAAAGAAAAATCACAGACAATAAATCTACCATTTTCACACACAGTCAATGCTCCAAATTGGACAGCCAAGGATTTGCGAACAAATAACGCACAGCCTCCCGAAGACCCAACAGCATGGCACACACACACGTCGTATCTTTCTCTAAAAGGCTCGACCATGCGGTTCGTCTGCTCTTCACTTTCAACCTTGGTCTCTTGCACTGCAATTAAATCTAGGTTGTTTTCTAAAAAAGCACGTCTCACTTGATACTGCTTACGCCTCGCAGACAGCCCTCGCACGTTCAAAGTGGCTACACGCAGTGCTGTGATGGTATTTGCTGCCATTTTCGCTACGAGTGAAACGAGCCGCATGGTCTTACCTTGAGCTCTTCGGCAAATAGAGACGTCCCATGTGCCGCAACACCGCTCCAATGGTCTAGTAGTTGGCGCCTCGGCAACTGCTTAGGTGTCTCGGCCCCGTCACCGACGCCACAGGCACCTCTTAGTTCCACGCTGGTAACGAAAACACTTTCCCCCGTCATGACGGGGGCGTTGTTCCCGCAGGTCTCCGTTCCGGTGGGATGGTTGGCTTTGGCTTGAAGCTTGGGCGCCGAGTTAGGACCGTCTTTGCGGGCGGTTCCTCATTCTCGGTGTTCTCTGAACTGCCTGTCAAGTTGTGGTCGTCCTCACGAGTACGCTTCGCCGCACCGCCGCTGCACACATCCTCACTCGCGTCCATGGGGGCTGTGTCTTCCTTGGCAACGGCCTCCAAACCATCGCCCAAAGAATTCTCTCGTGCGCTAGAGTCCGGTGCCGGAGCATGCTCATGCTGCACGGTGGGTGGGGCCTGAACGCTGTTCTCGCGGTATTCAGGCACGTGCTCAGAAGGAAGAGGCGTGCTGGCCGCCGCATCCGCTTCTTTGAGACCCCGTTGGGCCCCTGACGCCTCTTCGGCCTCTACTTCGTCCATTAAATGTTCTACAAAACCATCACCTTTGCCAGACTCCGCCGCACTTGCGTACGTTTTCACACACTGCCCCTCGTTATGTCCGAAGCGGCGGCATAGGCTACAGCGCGGAACTTTGCAATCCCGTCGAATGTGCCCGGTCGACTTGCACCGCAAGCAGAGCGGCGGCCTTCCCGGCACAACAATAAGTGCGGGCTCACCTGAAATTCTCAGCTGGTGTGGAATGTCGTCAGTCTTGACTCCGGCTTTCAGTTTCAAGGTGACGGTACGCGTTGTGGTTCCTTTGTCCACCACGCCTTGAGCCCGCCACCTTTCCTTCGTCACGTTCGTCACCTTTCCGTACGGGGACAGGGCCTCGTGCACATCCTCGTCCGCGACGCCGTACAGCACCCAGTGAATCTTTATCCGCAGGTCTTGGTTATTCGGATCCACGAGGATACACGGGCCGTTTTTCACTTTAACATCTCTGGCAGTCAAAAGCTTCTTCGTCGCGTCGGCGCTCTTCATTGTGACAGCCCACACATGATTCATCTGGTACGCCCCCAAAGCCAGCACTTCGGGGAGCAAACCTAGACGAACCAGCGCATCCCGGAAATCTTCGACACGGTAAGGCCTGTTCTTCGGATCAGCGTGCATAAAGATGGTATTCAAAACAATTTTTCCTGTTGGTAGCGTTGGCAAGATGACCTGGTAATCTTCATCCGACGAAGCAAAAAACCTGTTTCCGCGGCCAGCAGCGGCCGCTGACACCGCTCCTTCGGAGCTCATGATAGCACGTCCGTCACGCTCGGTGGCCGGAAATGGAATCTCGGCCACCTCGCCGCAACGGAGGCACCGGCCTTCATAATTGCAAGCAAAGGCACCAGGTTTCAGAACGCCGCAATTCATTTCTCAACTTTGTCAAATCAACAGCAGCCACAGTTCTGTCGCTCTGTTTCTGCGTCCCGCAGTGCCCTTCTTCGTGCTGCTAACGATAAATGAATTTGTATGGGCAACAAAAAAAGAGTCGGAAAAGAAACGACGAGGGTGGGACTCGAACCCACGCGGGCAGAGCCCAATGGATTAGCAGTCCATCGCCTTAACCGCTCGGCCACCTCGCCGCAACGGAGGCACCTGCCTTCATAATTGCAAGCAAAGGCACCAGGTTTCAGAACGCCGCAATTCATTTCTCAACTTTGTCAAATCAACAGCAGCCACAGTTCTGTCGCTCTGTTTCTGCGTCCCGCAGTGCCCTTCTTCGTGCTGCTAACGGTAAATGAATTTGTATGGGCAACAAAAAAAGAGTCGGAAAAGAAACGACGAGGGTGGGACTCGAACCCACGCGGGCAGAGCCCAATGGATTAGCAGTCCATCGCCTTAACCGCTCGGCCACCTCGCCGCAACGGAGGCACCGGCCTTCATAATTGCAAGCAAAGGCACCAGGTTTCAGAACGCCGCAATTTATTTCTCAACTTTGTCAAATCAACAGCAGCCACAGTTCTGTCGCTCTGTTTCTGCGTCCCGCAGTGCCCTTCTTCGTGCTGCTAACGGTAAATGAATTTGTATGGGCAACAAAAAAAGTCGGAAAAGAAACGACGAGGGTGGGACTCGAACCCACGCGGGCAGAGCCCGAAGGATTAGCAGTCCATCGCCTTAACCGCTCGGCCACCTCGCCGCAACGGAGGCACCTGCCTTCATAATTGCAAGCAAAGGCACCAGGTTTCAGAATCCCGCAATTAATTTCTCCTCTTTGCAAAATGAACTGCGGCCACAGTTCTCTCGCTCTATTTCTGCGTCCCGATGTGCTCTTCTGCGTGCAGCTAACCGTAAATGAATTTGTATGGGCAACAAAAAAGGGTCGGAAAAAAAAAACGACGAGGGTGGGACTCGAACGCCATTATAGCGCTTGGAGGCTAGTTGGCACGACATTATATAAACAAAAACAGCGCAAATCATTGGGCATACAAAAGAAACTGCGCTAGCCCAGTGCGCTTCCTCTTTGTGTCCTGCCCTTTGAGCAGTCCTTATAATTAAAAAAAAGTGCCAAAAACCTAAATACAACAACTCTCGCTGTAAAAGCTTTTCGGGGTTGTTAAGACGGGGTTAGCGCCGACATCAGCGTCATCGGCTTGGCGTCGTAACGGACGAAGTAGAGATGAGATGTTGCGAGGAAAGAAAGAGCTTCACGCACAATGTTTACATGACCCGCGTTCAGTATTGAGAGACAGTACAGGACGATGGTGCTGTGTATTGGTCATTTTTACAACCAAGAGAGGGCGCTTAAATCATCCAACAAGGAAAGGAGGTTTGTGATCTTTCTTCCCCTCATGTTGCTGAGAAGGGGAAAACCTTGGCGACCGTGATAGAATGCAGAACGTGTTCAAGAGTCGAACTTGCTCGATCGTATTACTCGAAGACAACTACAGGAGTGTTCAACTCTTTAATTACACGTTAAAAAAATAAAACAGAACGGAAGAACAACAAGAAGAAATTATTTACAGATTACTGCCTCGCAGAACGACCTGACGATACCTGCCACCGGTTCCCCCAAAGCAGAGTCTTTTTATCCCTATGTACCCGTCCTCAGTGGGAAAAGTAAACAATTGGATAATTTCTTAATTGTTCGTTCAATGAATGCTTGGGCACAGGACGACAAAGGAAATCAGACATGGGAAAGAAGATAAGCCTTCCCCATTCAGCACTACATATGTAATTGCACTCTCCACAAGCTTATAGCGAACATCCTCGATTGAGAGAGAGAGAGAGAGAGAAATCCTTTAATGAAAAAAAAAATTAGCAGGTGTTTAAAAATCACTGGTAGGCTACTGTGCGTGAGGAACGGAGTTCGGGAGATAAATATGGAAGAAGAGCGGTGAGGATAAGGTAAAAGAAAAGAAATGAAAAGGGAGACGATAATATGCGGCCATTAAATGCATACTGAGGCCATCGGCGAGTAATCATACGTTACGCATGAAACGATGAAGTGCATAGTCCGACAAATGTGCGAGTACTGTTCACAGCGTGAAGAATGCATGAGGGTAACATGCAAGGTGAAATGAGAGCTTGTCAATATGTTCAATTGATTTAAATATGCAAACAAAAAGTTCATTACTTGACCCTGTTGCCTAGGGCAGGCTAAGGGATCTAAAACACTGTCCATTGTTAGCAGCACTAGGGAGGGCTTCTCCTCGCTTTCCCAAGCTTCAGCATACTTACGGACTAATAAAAGACAAGAATAGTATTCAGAAGAGGCTTGCAAAAGGGGAAAAAGCTTCAGACATTTTCTAAAAATTTTTGAGGACATCTGTACGGAAGAACAGCTGAACAAGGGCGATTGGTCGATAATGTTGCTGGCAGTCCTCCCATGTTCTGTGGCCTGCGTACTAGCGCGCCTCTCTGACGAAGATGCCAACAACTATCTTAAAGCTAAAAGTGCACTCTTCTGGTACATCAAAATTCGCGCAGAGGCTGATTTCAGATGCCAAATTCACAGTCGGCAGCGTCCCCACTATAGCATCAGAGACAAACCTGGCAGCTGCGCTCGTTTGCCTGATGAGACGTCTGCTGCTCCGAAGGGCAACGATAGGACAGTTTTAGTCCTAAGAAGAAAGGCCACTTTGGCAGCGATGACAGATCATTTCGGTCGGAACCCTAGCGAAAAGAGCAAAACCACGAAGGCTGGTATGGGTGCAAATTCTAGGAGAGAAGCAAGGTGCCTGAGGGCCATTTCAAGCCCACCGAACAATGTAGCCTCATCCCTTAAGAGAGTAACGGTTGAGAATCCAGAGGAAAGTGTCGTTTTTTTTTTTCTCAGAAGAAGCTGAAAGAGGCTGTTGCTCTAAGTCGGCAAGATGGATTGGTGACACTAGAACGAGCCGTGTAGCTCTGCAGAAAGTAAAGTGCACACTAGTTCTTCAAAGCTCGCAGTATGCAGTAAGCCACTGGAAGCTTCAGCTGATAATCTGGATTCAGGAGAGAAATCTGAATCAGAGCTGGAACAAACTGAAAAAGGGGTAAATGACGGTGTCATCAAACCGTAGAAAAACGAGCCAGCGGGCTCATAGAAAATCACGGGAGCAAATGATTTGCCAGAGTAGCCATCGCCTGGCACCGAGAGCGTGGCACAAGAGGATGGTTGGCGAGAAAAATATGGTTCATGACAAGCTGCAGGGCGTCTGTAAACCAACTTCTGAAGCTGTGGCGAAGGCTGCTAGCTTGAATGGTACGAGCACTGCTACAACTGCAGAAGGTCAGTTTCGAAAATGGGGCAGCGCGCAAGGAAAGCCGAACCCGACGGTTTAGTGAAAAAGAAAAACTTGCCGGTCCCGAAGTTCGTGATATCGAAGGCCCGCCGCGCGAACTGTAACTGCAGCTCAAGAACTGGAGGCGCGCAGGACAGAGCAGCTGGGGCAGTTTGCGGATATCGGCCGCGCGCGAAGAAAGACAAACTAGACGGTTTCGCAGAAAAGAAAAAAGGACAGCTCAAGAAGCCTACAAGTTTCAAGGCTGCCTTTCCATGTATCCGCCCGAAATTGTCACCGCGGAGCTCATCAATTTACTAGCGTCGCAATGAAAGCTAAGCTGATTGTAGGCGTGCCCAGGCAAAGCGAAAGTTGCCTGCGTCATTGTGTAGGCAATACGGGACCTCTGCAGGGTAGTTGAAACTTGCCGCGCGCTACCTAGAACCATCTACACCTACCGCGTGAATAAGCGCCGCCGATATTGAGCGGAAACATTTAACGGGGGGGGGGGGGGGGGGGTCCTCACCAATAGCAGGGTAAAGCCATTATCATCAATCCATCCAGAAGAGTACTCGCAGGCATTTCGTTCACACACGATCGGGCCCTCCTCTCACTCTCACCTTTCCAAACGATACTGAGGGTTGGAGACGTGCAGCCGGTTGTGGAACAAATCATGACCGCGACAGGCCTACACCTTTCGGCTTTTATCGGGTGTCGGCTGTTAAAGCTACTGCCGGGCCGCGATCGCGCAGGGCGCTGCTGAAGAACACCCTTTCGAGTCGCAACTCGTGACGTCAGCAGATTCCGGGAGTCAAAGTATCTGCTGTAGAATCATTCAGCTCCGTTCAACTGCAACGACTTTGCGGCTTCTTCTTGCCGGCGGAAGAGCTGTCATGATCAGGCACCGACTTCCAGCCTCAGTCACGATGTGCTGTCAACTGTCAAAAACTGTCAGAGATACGTCTGTTTGGTCTGTTTTGCTGGACTGCACAGCAAGGCGGACGTTTTGTGCGTAATATGGATCAACTGTTAGACCATTAATTAACATAATAATTAACTTATGAACTTTTCATTTTTGAGATTAGGGACCAAAGTTATATTACGAAATTGATGGCCATCAACATCGAACGTAAGTCCTGTTCTTAAATTCCCAAATCCCCAATCTGTTTTCTCTTAGGTTCACATGGAAGTTCCCATGCAAGGTTTTAACAAGCCGTTAAAAATCTCGCGCGAGATCTTGTTGGTACCACGTGCAGCAAGGAAATGAACACTTTCCTATGCAAAGCCTCTCCCGCACTAGTAATCTACTCATCACGTGGCAACGCCGCGCCGTCATTGGATCAGAAGGCCTACTGCCGCACTGCCGCCGCGAAGGAATTCCAACTCGAGCCGCTCGATCCGCCACCGCCACTCGAAACAGGTATCCGCCCCGCGGCGGCGTGATCCGTAGGCGTGTTCGCTTGCATGTGAACCAGCGATTTAAACGCGATCTCACCGCATTAAGATTTGTCGGAAGGGAATTGGTTGCACGTACGGCGCGCTTGCTGGGCTCCGGGACAGAAAGCTAGTGATAAAATGACGATTTCGATGGCGTCGCCGGATCCCTCCGCAGTGTGCCCTACAGGGATAGATTTCTCTCCAACAACACGCTCGACCACCGAACCCGCGAAGAAGCGTCTTTAAAATCGATTTTCTTCGTGACTCCGCGAGCGCTAATCGTGTGTTATCACCTTAAATAAGAGCTCAATTTCTGACGGCTATCTTCACTTCGTTTCGTTGCTGGCGGGATGTCCCATTGCTGTGCGCTATACTGCTTGTCTCATTAACAGCCTGATTACTTTTGCTACTGTAGACATTGCTGTACACCTAATCAGTTATTTAACTATCTTATTCACATTGCTAATTACATCGTCCACTTTGTCTCTTACGGCATACCTTTGATTTTTTACTATGCCTAGTTTCCTCTTCACCGCTTTCAGGCTACCTCTGTTCTTGAGAACACGCTCGATTTTCTCTATATTAAACTTTCTTATGTGGGTTACCTTTCGCTTATTGATTAGACTTGATAGCTCTGCCAGTTCTATTCTATTCTGTCTATTCTGCGGTTAGAGGCTTTCATCCTTTGGCATTTTCTTAAGACCTTTCTGCTCCAGAGAGAGCTTTCCGGTATCCTGTCTAACCATCCTATCGTCTACTTCTACTGCGCACACCGTCATGATAGCTGTGGGATTTTCGTTCACTGATTGAGCATTAAGATCTTCGTACACGTTTAAAGCAGAATACCTGCTTAGCAGCGAGATCCTTAATTCCTCTACTTTCCCTCTTACCGCTAATTCGCTGAAGGGCCTCCGCTTCGTTCGTTTTGTCCGTTCCCTCGTCAAGTATAGGCCTATTCGAGACCTCACCATCCCGTGGTCACTATAACGCACCATTCCGAGAACCTACACGTCCTGCAGGATGTCAAGGTGGGCGCACAGCAGAGAGTCTATTTTATTTTTAGACTCACTATTGCGGCTCTTCCACGTCCATTTCCTGTTCTCTCCTTGCGGAAGAAGGTACTCATGACCTCTAAATTATTTCTCTCTGCAAGCTCTACCAATAACTCCGACCTGCTAATCAGAACCTATGCCATAGTCGCCCACTGTCTGCTAACCAGCCTGCTCTTTGCCAGCTTTGACATTGAAGTCACCCATCAGTACAGTACTATATTTCTACTTTGCTCGTTGCCGATTCCACGTCTTCATCGAAGTTTCCGGCGATCTAGTCATCATGGCTGGATGTAGGCACGTAGGCCTGTAGCACAACGACTTCGTAACGCTTACTATGATTAATTACAATAACTGCCACCCTGTTAATAGTATGACACTTGAAACGAAAATCGCGTTTTTTGGTAGATAGTGGACTGGGTTTATACACGAGGTTTAGATTCCAGGTGATCTCGAACATAATTCGAAGGCAGCGGAGTGTCGACGCCTCGCCTAACGTTTATTCTGACACCATTCAAACTTTCAACAATTAATGTGGAACCGACGTAAATACTGAGTCCTTTCGGGTGACAAATATAACATGGGACTGGGATTTCCGTGGTTCAACGCCATGTTTGGCTAAACAAGGAAAAAATTCTCCAAAATTGACATTTACACAACAATGCTACCCCACCTCACGATGTAAGGCTATCATCCTGTGCATCCACGCCAATTTACCCTTCAATGTATTCTGGATTGCTTAGACATGTTCTTGTGCGTGTGCGTAAAATGTCTACTTCACCGTACGTCAGCACTTTCTTTCACAAGCTGCACACCAAGACCTTGCCAGTGAAGACACGGCTTCAGAAAAAGGGGGATTTTTAGTTTCGTCGATTAATTGCCGTCTCTGTGACGTTCCAAAAACAATTCAGCAGTGCTTCATTAATTGTAAAGATCCATAATTGTTTTCGAATGCCCTACAGCGGAAGAAGCGGATTACACTTTTCATAGTGCGCGGTACCTTACTGCTTTGCCACATGTTGACGAACCCCGAAAGATGTCCTAACTGGACTACACAGCTTATGGAAAACTCGCATGATAAATGGGTATTGTAAATTAGTTGCTTCTACGAAATCTCATTTAAGCCAAATGATTGCTTCAGTTCAAGGACTCTATCGCCACACGAATTTGTAACCGCAGTGCGCGTCCCTATTGGTGGCAGGCATAGCTTTGCCTTCTTACTATAGTGATTCGCTTCCTCAAAGTGCTTGGTTTTCGGGTGATTTTATACCGATAGCGGGAGTCTTTGTGAATAGGTCCTGTGCCCGGAACTTTGTATTACTGTAATAAATTGCACCGCAGCGGAGTGATCTAACGCTACACCCCACATACAGTCTCAGATTGCTACCACAGCGTATTTTTAACGCGAGGGCATTAGTGGCCCGCATGTCGGAACAAACTGTCCAGCGCCGTCGTTGGCGACCGTTTCAAGCCTCGCAGTCAGCAACCGGCCGCTCCCGCAACCTGGGCCACCTAGGTCATGTGACCTTGTGGTGTCATCACAATCTGCCGGCGGGATTGTGAGCAAACTGGCCATTCTGGCAGGTGCCAGTTAAATTAATCATTGGTCGCGAGAGGCTGCTTGGAAAGAGCAACCTGGATCGCACACGTCTCACCGGTGGCAGCACCTGTCATCGTGGGGCAGTGGCGCATCGCATAACCGCTGCACCACAGCGCTAGCACCGGTATGAGGGCTCCCACGGACATATGAACGTAAAGTTGAGAATGACCTATTGAGCATATATGGACATTAACCCATTAAAGCTATCGCGTCATACCCTTAAGGCGGAGCTTAAGTGTCCCCTGCAGTTTTTTGTGTTCCCGCAAAAGGTACAGCCGTTAGTTTCTGGTCATGCGTCACGTGATGGTAAAGCAAGGCAACTAGACCGCTGTTCTAAATTCTTGGTAACGCGCTCATGCTCGTTGTCAACGGCATCATCCATTTCTGAGGCCCTGACACAGATAACAGCGGGGTGGGGATTGTTGGGCAGAGCATACTTGGCCGAGAATAAGTGTGTCTCATCTGCCAAGCGTGAAATAGAGCAAGTGCTCGTATAAAAAACATGAGGCAGAGCGGCCGATAACGCATAAAAAGCGTCATGTTTAAGCGTGAAGAAATATCACTGTTCAGTAACAATGCCAAAAAATCAGCAAACGCGCGCGTGTAAAGTGAGAATTTTGCCTAGCACGTACTTTATTCATTTCCGAGGGTCCCTTCAGGCGCGGAGTGGCAGAGTTGTGTGTTCAGTACTTCCGAGTTGGGCTGGTGTGAGCTGCGGTCTGCTAGAGCGGTGCGTTAGCTCCCAGCCCCCGTCCGTGGATGGTGGGTTCTTCGGGGGCCGCAGGTACACCACAGGTACAGCAGCGAGGGAGGGAAGCGGTTCTGCGTAGCCGACCGAGCCTTCTTCGGCGCCCACCGCCGGCAGTCTAGTCGCTGCCTGGGTCCCTGGTTGGTAGGTCAGGTGGCCAACAGCGTCGAGCGAGTGGAAATACACAGTTGCTGTCAGCATGGATGCCGCGAACATGAACAGGCCCAGGAACAGCAACATCCGCATTAGCGTTTCGGAGCTGTCCTCTCGGGCCACCAGGGGCTCCCAGCTCGAGGAGTCCTCGCTCGTGGGCAGGGAATCCAACGCGGGCGCGCCGGCCTCTGGATCTGCGACCCGCTGCTGCGACGCCAACAGGGTAAGCGAAGAATGTCCTGATCGCAGCGCGTTGCCGGCGGCTCGCACGACTCGGCCGAAGAGCGCGGCCGGAGATGGGGGCAGCACCGCTGCCTGAGGCTGTCCGTCGGGTGGAAACCGCTGCACCAACTCGTCGGGACGGGCCTGTGGCCGGCCACTGGTCTCGGTGTCGCCGTCGATTCGCGGGTTTGTCTGTCGCCCGCCGCGAGATGTGGTGTCTTGAGAGGTCCCCCATCTTCCAAACATGATATCTTGGAACATGGCCCTATGTTCTGTTGTCACGGTTCTGGTCAGTGCGGAAGCAAAACGCCGCAATGAGGGCGGGGCTTCTGGTTTCCTCCAGCCATATTTTTGATAGAGCTGCGGTAAAGGCAGCGAAGCGCGGCGTTTCGCCGCTGGAGCTGCAGGCACTTCGAGAGCAGCTTCCACTGAATTCGCGGTGCTAATACGCCCGACGTGGAGCTGCTCCGCGTAAGTATTTCCTAGCGAGGCATGACTCACGCTTGCGATCGGCGATGGAGGTCTGAGGGCGAAAGCGGGTGCTGTGTCGCCTTCGTCGAGGGACAAAGGGTGCTGCACGTGGATGTTGGGCAACGAGAGGTACCCTCTTCTCATCTGGACATGCCGTTCTGCTCAGCTCATTCCCGATGTGCTTCGATTCAAAAGGGTTGAAAATTGGGCGAGTTGGAGTGCTTCGATTGCCGCCGCTCGGGTGCTACCCTCAAGAAGAAAATGGCGCCTGGCCACTGCAAGGGATTGGCCGGATTGGCGAAGACACCGGGGGCGACTCAAAGGTCTTTGTTCTTTTCCTTTTCAGAACAGCGCACACAAGACATCTACGCTTTCCTCAAATAGACACTTAATATACGTATGTAACATGTTGTGCGAACACAAATAACACCGGGTATTTTCTGTAGTGAACCGCATCGTTGCAGAGGTCTAATAGAATCTAAGGCAAGAGACGAAAAGAAGACGAAGAACTGGTGTGCGCTGGACAACAACAGTGAGGTACAGGTGGGGACAAGATTAAACGGAGCATATGCTACTCCATGGCTTCTATTATTTTACGCACTCCCTAATTGAAATTGCCAGCAGTAGTATGTTCATGCTTGTAGCGGACGTTAGTGCGCTTTGTCACGGACAAACAATGTTTATTTCTGTACGAAGAGCGTGATTGCACTTGAATTGAAATAGCATTCTCCGTCTACTTATGTGGGCACCTCTACGTGGGTTTCTGTAGTCCAGGGTGTCGAACCGGAAACGGAACCTAACCTGAACCCGAAACCGGAAGCGAACCTGAATTTTCGCCCTGAACCGGAACCGAACCGAACCCATATTTTTTTCGACATCTTAGAGCTGAACCCGAACCGGAACGATTTAAAGGAACCGTTCCGAACCGGTTCGGGACTCGGCTCAGCCCCACTATTTTTTGCACACACAACAATTTTTTTTGCAGCAAAATGAGATAGTCTAGCGCGTAGGTTCGCCCATCCGAAGGTGTCCGCGCTAGAAAGTGCGAAAATGGCACCCATTGTATGCGCAACAGAATTGAATGAAGCCTGGTGTCTGGGAAGAAGCCTAATTGACGCTTCTGTAATGTACTAGCACCAATTCTAAAGCATTGTACCTCAGGTATCTGTGAAATCTTGAGTTATTACTCTTCCCCGTTTACATGTTTGCATATGGTATTAATCAAATTGCTAGCACTGATCTAAAGCGATGAAGGACTTTAGACACCCAAATTTTTGCTTGCGTCTTTTCTTCTTTCAAGCGATGCTTTCGACATTGGTGTATATGGAGCATCCCGTGGTATTCCCCTACGACCAAGAAATAAATTATATTTGAATTTCTTCTTGACGCTCTTTTGGTTTCTTCAAGAGAGCGATGGCTGTGACGTGTAGTTGAAATCAGGTTACACGAAGCACAAAAAAAACGGCAATATGACTGCTAATATGTTATTAGTTCTAATTCTAGCCTATGAAGCAGGCTGGTTTATGTGCAGTAGTTAGTGAACACAACGTATCAGCGTTTATATCACAGTTTTTCCGCTCCTGACGGGACCTAAAGTTCAACTGCACGTTACAGCTTCGTTCCGTTGATGAAACCAAAACGGGACTAGAGACTAAATTCTTTTCTAAATTATTCAGCGGCCGTAGGCGAATACAACACAGTGATCCAGGTATTCTATTACCTAGGGTATCATTTGAAAGAAGGAATCGCGCAATGAAATTAGTTCTGCATAGTACTTTAAACACCGATTGAGAATACCTTCCGCTTCTTTGCGTCATTTACCACAAATATATGAAACATTGGCGCAACTACTCAACAACGTTGTTGCGGTGTTTTTTGAGGAAAGCAAATGGCGCCGTAATAGTCTCACTTCTAGATGGATTCCTCAATCGCGCCGTAAGGGAAGGGATGAAGGTGAGAGTCAAAGAAGAAAGAGAGAATGGGTTGCCGTAGGAGAGGCCTCCGGAAAAATTTGGACCTACTAGAGATCTTTAACGTGCACTGACACCGCACAGCACACGGGTGCCTTTTGCGTTTCGCCTGCATCGACATGCCGCCGGGTTCGACCCCGGGTACACCGAACAAGTAGCAGAGCGCCCTAAACACTGAGCCACTGAAGTGGGTAGTGCAACATTTACTTTTTAAGCGTAGGCTCTCTCCGACAGCAGGTAATAAATAAAAGCCCTCGCGGTGGATGCGTGGCGCCATAAAGAAAAAAAATGTCTCAGTGGCTGTGGAGCTCAGCTGCTAATCCAAGGCTGCGGGTTCGATCCTGGCCTCGAGGGCCGCATTTCGATGGAGCGAAATGCAAAAACGCGCGTGCGCTCTCGCACGTTGAAAAAAATTGCTGATGGTTGGGCTTGGTTAAACTTAGTGTATACACAAAACCTTCTTACACGCTGCTGAACGGGTTGTCCGATATTTCTGTGGATAACTAGAACAGAAAACTGGGCAAGTTGGAACGGATTCATCTTAAAGCAGCGCGAAACACGGGACGAGATAAAGAAACAAGAGACGACACGAGCGCAATCTAACAACTTGGTCAGGAGGCTTTGTTGGGATGAGGCGGTTTTTGCAGACCCCTTTTAAAGTCCTCGGGCTCTAGCGGGCGAGGCACTCGCGGCGCCACAGAGTCGGTGTCGAAAAAGCAAACACCCAAAAGCTCAACATGAGCACGTAGGCACCTACACTTTGACACTGCATGGCCGCCATCTTGGAGAAAGAAAAATAATGGACAACTAAAAAGAAGCCCTAGGCTTCGACTCTGGATTTGGTGACCTTGGAACAGCAAAAAAGTAAAACACAACCAAAAAGGGCGTCACGTGCGCCCCCGACTTCTTTCCTGCTAATGGTCAGCTCAAGGCTTCGGCAGTATCGGGGCCGACCTTGAGCCGGCAAAAAGTAAGAGATACACAAAACAAGCAGCACGTACGCCTGCGCTTGCGCAATGAGATTGGGTTGTCTAACTGAAACAGCGTGCATATTCGTCCTCTTCCCGAGACACATATAGATAGGTTGCACGGTCACACTATGTTAAACAAACCCGGACACATCAGTTTTATACAAACAAAAGCAATTGAGAGGCTGCCGCCACTTCTGTGACAATCATCGACAAATTTAATGGAGAAGTAACAAGAAATGTTTCGTGTTTGGGCAAAAGGTTTCACCCTCTAGAATTCAGCGCACGTACAGTAATCATGCAGGTCACCCAGACGTTTTACTGCAAGACAGCTGAGTGCCTTAGTTTAAAGCATTAAATACGGGAAATGCTGTCATGATTAGCATCTGCGGTCAGAATGAACTTTTGGGCGTGCCATGTTTCATGGTATAAAATTTTAAAATCAATTTCAGTCGTTCATTTTCTTTTGCCACTGTTAGCACGGTCTGCGCTTGTATGGCGATTTAATATAATATTCTTATCTGACGTATATTAGAGAAGCAATGGATTCCAGCGGTTTCCAGTACCTGCGAATAATATATGCGTTTAGATACAGGAATCCGCGACTAACATCTGTCGCCGAGGGATTCATTACGCGCAATGAAGGGACAGTGCTGATGGCACTTGCACAATCGAATTCATGCACCGTGTGCAGATCTGCAATAAATGCGTCATTACTGCAGACTGGGGCAGTTATAAGTTCAAAGCCGCGGAAAAAGAGTGGTGATTTCCCCTCCAGGCGGCCTCCTTTTCACAAGCTTCCCATGGGTGACTCCACGAGTATACCCCGCGACCAGACGTCGAGTTGCTTATCGAGCGGTCCTGTTTAATTACAGTGATGTGCTCAGTACGAACTGGTGGGCTAGTTGGTTACGCATACCGACCGATCCTCAGCACACAAAATAGAGACTACTACTGATAGAAAGCACACCACATAGCGCCGTTCAGAGTGATACGATCGTCGAAAGCTGTTTAACCTCTTCTTACAACGGCAGCTACACGAAAGGCACTTGCGGGCCTTTTCGCGTTCGGCGGCATCCAATGAACTCTTCCGAGCACTCACAGCTACGGTACGACCAGTGCGAAAAGGAAAACCATCTAGATGTTTTTACCTTATGCGTATGTAGAGCACTACTGGCGTTGACGGCACTGACAAAACAGCCATAACAGACAGCTAGAAATACCAAAAAAGCCTAAGCTTCTCATATGACGCCTTAAGGGCTGTCTATTGAGACCTTAAAAGAAACAAAACGTTTACTTCTTCGCGTTACACGCAGCCGTACAATGGCGCCAGTGGTGATTACGAAGACGAGGGCAATGTTCTCAACGCCATGCTATTGCTTGTCAGCTGTCTTTCGTTCTGTCAAGGAAACAACGACAAGACAATTTTCTGTTTTATAAAACACGCATTAAGATGACACGCAGAATTCGCGTGAAGACTAATAAAAAATCATCGCATAGGACTATACTGATGCTAGGTGTGTTTCTTTCTATATATATTTAAGGGGTTTTTGCGCAGTTCCCCCTGGAGGCATAACGAAAGCTCAAGAAGACCCTGACGTAAACACGCCACCCTACAGCACTCGCAGGAAACGCAATTCCTAACAAATGGTTTTACAGCATTCGCATACAACATATGCATGAATATAAAGACAACTACAACAATCAATACCTACTTAGTGTTTAATTTTGATAAGCGGAGACTACAGATCAACGGTGGCATATAGAAGTAAAAGAGAACTGTTACGCTTCTATCATAATTTGTACAGGCAAACATAACAGATATGTTTGAGTAAAAATTGTGTCAGACACACAAAGGCAAATACCATGGCTTTAAACTTCCATTAGTTGCACCGTGAAGACTCTCTGGACTGAATTTTTAGTATTACATCTCAGCGATGTTGTGAGGCAAGACGTGTGTCAGTATATCAGCACTTGTGCCAACACTCACTTTACGATCATTTGACGAATGTCGATGCTTGAAGATGCAAGGGCCGCTGCCATGCACGTTACGGAGGAGCCTGATTGCGCCATGTATTCCTTGGTCTCCCAACCAATTCGGAAAGTGAATCTTTCTGTAAATGCACTTTGTAGGAGGAATGTATACAAACCCCAAATTTCCAACAGGGGTTCCTTTTCAATTATAAAGCAGTGGCTTTGATCACGTCCCCGCGCGCGCAGCATGGAGCACCTGACACTGCGAGGCCTGGACCACTCGAGGGACAGCGGGCTCCGGGGCGAGTTGTGGCACGGAGTGGCGCCGCCCGAGGATGCCTTGGGCGAGACTGGCTCTCCGTCAAACACCCCGCCGGAGGCCACACTTGTCTTCGATGTCCACCTGGCGTCGTTTATAGATCACGACGACGCACCGGTGGACAAGCGATGCCGCATCGACGTTAGTTAGCATCGCTTCGCCTTGGTAAACGAGTTTATTCGCCGCCCTCGCTACGGTGGCCTAGCTGGCGCAGCCGCCGCAGGAGTCCTGGACAAGGTACTCCACCTATGATGACTCCCAGGACGCTATGAGCAGTCTGTAAAAGTTTGCCCCCTCTCTTCTATCTGGAGTAGCATGCTAGGCCAATAACCAATAACCAGGCAGACCTCTCCTTTATTTATTAAAGTCACTCTTCTCATCTACTTCTCCCTTTTCTTCTTTCACTTCTTTTTCTCTTCTTATTTCTTCTTCTTTTCTCTTTATGATTTTCGCCTTTTTCTCTCCAATCTTAACTCCTTTGTTCGTGGTTTTCTTCTCAATTCATCGTCCTTCTCATCTTTTGTTTTCATTTTCTTCGCTTTTTGATTTTTTCGTTCTTCCTTCTCTGCTTCTTGCGGTTCCTATTCTATCTCTTAGCTTCACTTACTTCTGTATTGTCCGCTTCTTCTTTCTTCACGTTTTTCACTTTCATCCCCTCTGTCTCTTGGCTTTTCTTCTGTTTGCTACTTATTTGGTCTTTACCTGCTTTTCTCTATCTTGGCTTAACTTAGCTCATGGATTCGCTTGCCATGGCCTGCAGATTTCAGCAAATAAAAATTCGATGGATCTCTTCGAGGTGGTGTACGAATACGTATAACGGCTTTGGCAGTAAAATAAATAAATAAACACAACCTGAGTTTCGAATTACGAACAAAAGAATGCACTCTACACACAAATACACCTATACGGGAGCAAAAGCGGAGCAAGCTGTTTTATACCGCACTTCCTTCTAAGAAAGGGAGTGGGCAAGAGGACAGCTTACTCCCTTTTAACTCTTTTCGGTTTAGAGCGGTGGTGAAGAAGACTAAAATAAGAAAAGAGCACGGCCCTTGGCAGGGCCCCCTAGCTTGGAATCATTACTGAGGAAGAAATAAACTTGTACGCAGTGGAGCGACCTCTGCCGTGGCTGTAGGCCAGAAGCGTTGCACCAAACGAGAGTAAACTGGATACTGACACAGGCAGCTGCATCTTATATATGAGATTGTAACAGCTGTATCTCTCCGGTACTAACCAATGGGGCAGAAACATGGAAGCTAACAAAAAAGGTTCAGTTTAAATTGACAAGTAACGTTAAGAGAGAGTACTTCATTAACACCTCTTTTTGGGCTAGTTGATACATACTTCAAACGTTAAGAGACAAGAAGAGAGCGGAGTGTGTCAGGGAACAACCGAGAGGTAAATGCATTATGGTTGAAATCAAGACGAAATGGACATGGGCAGGGCATCTAATGCGAAAGCAATGTAAGCGATGGTCGTTGAGGCTAACGCACTCGATTCCAAGAGGAGCCAATGGCAGCAGTGGCGGCAGAAAGTTAGGTGGGTGGAAGACACTGGAAGTTTTAAGGAATACGTTCGCCCAGATGGCACAGGACCGGGTTAATTGTAGAGATATGATGCTTTAATACTGCAGGGGAAGTAGTCAGGCCGATGATGAGACAGGCAGTCTTAAATTTTTTAAAGCAATTCCAACGATAGGTTTCGAGAAGGAGGCGAATGAAAAGGAGGAAATCATCCAACGTTTCAGGTTCATCGGAGAAAGAACAAATGGCTTATGGAGAATCCCGTAGATCTACGAAGGTAGAAATTTGTGGGAGGAATCCAGCACCAAAAACTCATCGAAGACAGCTTGCAATGAGGCAGAAGGCACTCACCTAAATTTGACGTGTACTTTAAGTGCAGGAAATGATCAGACAAAAGTGAGGACCATTTGCAGTGCTTCAGCAGCAAAAACTGCTTGTTTGAAATGGGCTCCCGTCTACAAGAGTAAAGAAGGAAGTGCAGAACAGGCCCGCAAGAGAATCGATTCGGATACATCAGCCGTTTCGTTCATTAGGGTTCCGCTGTGGCCGAGGGTCCACGCGAACCTGGCTTGACGAAGATGAAAAGGATCAAAAAAAGAGAATAACAAAACATGCTCGGTTGGAAGATATCAGGCCTGCACAAACTGGAAGTGCTTCAGCCAAAAAAGACGCTGCTTGCTGAGGACATAACTTTCTGGTCGCCATTATCATGGTCAGAAATTGCGAGAAGAGTACAGGGTTGAGGAGAGGGGAGGGTGGGATTATTCAGCTTAGTATAGCTTTAATGAATAAACGGATACGCCAGCCTTTTCCTTAGATTATGCAGCGCCAGCTGCGTAGTAATACTGGGCGCGGGTATTGCTCTAAGTGGTCCTATACCATGCTTCGTCGATACTTAGGCATCGATCACTGCCTGTTTTCTTGCCTCCCACCAGATTATTAGGCTTTCAGTACCTACTACACAATCTTCATACCGCAGTTCTACGCCGCCATCCTATGAATAACATGGCTTCTAATTTGAACTTCCCAAATGCTGCTCTGTTTGCTTCTCGCAATGCCCATTTTCCTCTGAGGTGAGGCAGCAATGCTAGAAGCATTTTAAAATATTGATACGAATGCGTTATGCAATATGTGTGCAGCACTTCATTACGAAATACTGGGAGTGGCGAATTAAGCAGTATCCTCGTCGATTTTATTACCTTCTATTATGTTCGTGGCCGAACTTCACGGAAGGCGCAAACCTGTGGAATTGCTCGAGCTTGCCCCGAACCGAATTTCTGCGGACCACTACAATCATCATGTCATCTAAACGGTAAAGAGGCTGAAGAACGCGACCCCGCGAGGCTGGCGCAATCCCCGTGCGCGTGCAAGCGTTCTGCCACGGTTCGATTTCACAGTCGTGTCTTCTCGCCCTGCTTCCCAGCATCACCTATTCGCGTCTTCTTAGGGCTACTGCGCAACCTGTGCAAGCAAGGCCTTTCCACCCAGAGTTCACGTAAATATCCTTCAAGGTGTCATCGCTGCCACAGTGACGACGTTTGAAGGTGCCTACAACGCCGCCACGCCTTTTTCTTCTTTGTCGTTTTCAGATGCAGGCAAACGTTCTTCTGGGTAGTCTACAGCACCTAACATGAGCTCCGGCCATGCCAGCGAGCATTCGAGTCTCGAAACGTACTCCAACGTCCAGGATATGGAGCCTCACGCCTCGTGCTCGACCACGTCGTGCAGGCGGTCCGGTAAGCTATCACCCCACTAGCTTTCTTGGGCGCCTAGTATCTTCGAGGTTGCTTAAGCGAGGCAGCGCTACCCGCTGAGGCTGCGTTTTGCACGTCGCCTTTGCGTGGCCAAGGGAGTTCCTCACAACGTGTTCGTTCAGCAGCTTTGATTTTCATAGGCCTTAACTGAAATGCGGGGCTGCTGTTCAGAGCAGCCTCTATTGCGTGTACCTCAGGCGCCTGGCGATACGCGCTGGCAGTCTCGCAATGTTTCAGACATGGTGCCGGATTCACTGATCCGGTTATTTTATTTTGCTATCAGCACAACCTGCTCCACAAGAATCACTATGCGCCGCGGTGGCTCAGTGGTTATGGCGCTCGTCTACTTACCCGAAAAACGCAGGTGCGACCCCGGCCGCGGCGGTCGAATTTCGATGGATGCGAAATAATAGAGGCTCGTGCACTGTGCGATGGCAGTGCACATTAATGAATCCCAGGTAGTTGAAATTTGCGGAGCCCTTAACTACGGCGTCTCTCATGGCCTGAGTCGCTTTGGGACGCTGAGCCCCCATTAACCAATCCGCAAGGCTCAATGACGCTTCGTAAAGCCTTGGATAGTTCTGTATCACTTGGGCTGCCCTTCGCCTTAAAACCGACGCGCCAAATGCGGTCTGAACACCGGTCTGTGGGATAACAAGGTAGTCCAGTAATGTAATTCCGTTCAGTCCCAATGATTTGATTTTTTTTAGATGGATTCACACACCGGCCATTTGCCCGATGACCAGGCATCATGAGACGTAAACTCCCGTTCAGTGAGGCCCACGCTCTGGCTTGAATACTAAGAAATGCTGCATGCATGTCTAATCCCCTTATCGTTACTCCTTTGACCTTCGCCTTTGCAAGTAGAAATGCGCGGATTAGGCATGCCCATGGTCTTTAAACCCACAGCACTTACCACCAACGCAGCACAGGCGCGAAACTCACGGAGATGAAGTGGCACGTCACGTGACGCCTTGTCCGCGAACTAATGGTTCCTCTTGTGAATCCACTTTAAGGTGATTTCACATAAGGCGTAAAATTTGTGACTAAAAATGCAGAGAATAACGCTCACTGCAGGCAGAGCACTCAGACGTCGTAGTTTATTCGGAGAAGGAAATCGCTCCTTGCTGCCGATAACGTACTGTATGCTCGCATCATTTTCGACATTACCTCTCGGCAGGAATGGCGAGCAAGAGTACTAGAAACAGCAGATCGACATTACTGCGTTCCACGGTTGGCTGATAATTTCAAGGGCAGCCATACTGGGTTGAAAAAGCACTGTTACAATTCAGTGTCATTTGCGACTTACTTCTTCATGGCGGTGGACGGCTGGTAATTATTTCTTTTTGTTCATGTTTTTGTTAATTCTCGCAGCAAGGCATGCCTCCGGTGCACCAGTTGTTTTCGTGTCTCGGGTAGGACTTCGCCCAAAACAAACCTGCACCAGTTTCTTCACACACCTCTCTCGTTTTTCGGTATCCTGAAAGGGATGATGTATTGCATACTGCCACCTCGGTGCAGGTCGTCCGGTTAGGCGCATTGGTATCCGAGCGCGGCATTGTCATCTCCCAGTACAACGCCGTCGTGGGCGAGGACGGAAACCAGCTGATCGGCTCGACATCGCCCCGGCACCAGCTCGACCGTTTAAAGTGAGTGCGCTGCCAGCAATACTTAAAAGACCCTTTTTACTGACAAGCACTGTTATATGGTGCAACGTCTTCGCAATATACACATTCATCGACGCATTGTTTTCAATCAGCGGACTTCCCAAGCCACCCATTAGTACAGTGGCCTTAACACAGCGACCAAAGGCAGCGCTAACTTCTGTCATCTACAATTTTAGAACTAGCTGAAAGTAACTCCCCGGTGGAAACTGTAGCAAAAAGGAAGGATTGGTTGCTTGCTAAAAAGTAAGCAGAGGAGCACAGTGAAGCATGGTGAAGCAACGCACAGCTCTTCGAGCGGACATTCAGCAGGCGAGGACAGAACGGGCTTCTTGCCGTCCTCTGTCGAAGCAGGTGTCCTGCTAGACAGTTGCATTGCCCTTCAAAACCGCCCAGTTGAAGGCGCGAAGGCTATGAGAACTGCGACACCATCGTTAAGGCCCTTCTTCTGATGCTATTTGCACAACTGTGGTGTTTTGTGCGAATGAGTTGGCCGCGACCTGAGTTATCGGCAACGCACTCACGCCACAGCCACTACATCGCTTGCACCTTGCATGGGCAGGAAGCACTTCCTATTCCTCTTACCGGGCTCACAGAGTATGCCTGGCCATCACACGCTCCCAAGAGCTCAGACAGGAAATACCACTAAAAATAAACAGGTCACCTTTTAGGAGTGTGAGCTTTCTTCAGATAACGACAACCTGAGCGCTCCGCCGGTGACCGGTTTAAACTATGCTATTATGGCGCAGGGGTCCCTCAAGTTTACACTCCATGGCGTGCGACTGCGATGCGCCAGAGTTCTGGGCCAGGCGGATGGTCAGGCCTCCCGAATTCTACGCGGCGCATCCGCTGGCTCCGTATTTCACCGCCGTTGGTGCCGCCGTGCTGGGCCCAGCCTGCTGCTCCATCCAACATGTCGAGGAAAGCGACTGGTCACTGCCCTCTGCTTCGAAGGCTGCTGTCAGCGGGAAAGGGAGCGCCGAGGCGAAGGTCACTCGAGAGTTCCTGCACCCAAAGACAGCAGCCCAGAGTGGGCAACTTCCGAATGTGGCACTTCGCAACGGAGCTGCCGCTGCGGCACCAGGCAGCCACAAGGGCGTAACCGGGAAGTGTGGTAAGTGTCTGTGCTCGGTGTATCGCTTGTTCCTGCACGATATACGACGGTTCTCACGATTTCAATACGTTGCTACGCCCGAACACTGATGGCGGCAGGGGCTACACAAGAAAAAGCACCACACTTCGTGTTGTTGCCCCTGCTGCTGTTCCTGCTTCTGCCGGCAGTGCTCATTGCGGGCCTCCCCAAAATCAGGGCCGAGAGTCCAACGCCGCGCTACTGTGGGCGGGAAGAGCTGCATACATCGGAGGCTTTGAGGAAAATCGGGGGGGGGGGGGGATTATCTCACATGAGACGTTAATGAGACCCCTGGCAGCCAACGTGACGAGTATGTAGCTGTAGAAGCTGCGGCCCTTCCACTCGTATGTGGTCAGTTCTTCTGCGAACGGACCTCTCCAATCGGGAATGCCAGCGCTTACAACCAGCGGTACGAGCCTGGACACATGAAACCGTTCATCCAAGAACTTTGACGTGGCGGTGAGAGCCAAGGCAAAGGCAGGATGCGCGCGATGTCTCCATCGAATAAAAGCTCGTTTACCATCGAAGTGTTTCGAGCCAGACGTTAGTACCCCTCAAGCTTTCGAGATGCAGTCCAGGCAATAAATTGGGTAATGATGCAGAGATTCGTTACTAAGCTAAGTTCCTTTACAGTTGGCACTGAAATTTTGTGCTATTAAGAAATAGATATACGCTATGGAGGATTTATTCTACGTCCACTAGTTCATCATCTTCTTTTTGCAAAATCACCTCTGCAACCAGTGCGACCATATATAGAGTGCACGCTCTTTGCGACCATATGTACCACCTTTGCCAAAAGCAAATGGGGAGCTACGCCGGCGGCCGCAGGGGGCTTGCTGCCGAGCGACGGCGCTGCTATCTTCGGCGCGGGCTGCTGCTACCCGGCTGCGATTGTTATCTGGCTGAGGTAAGCATGCACCCTCGTTTAGTGCGACAGCACTCCAAAGGCGCGAAATTACTGTCCGAACATACAACCTGCTTGATTCTTATGATCCAAGGATGGAGGGCGAGAGTGCAGGCTTACGTCACCCAGTTTACCTCGCACCCGGGGAGCAGCCCTGTGTGCCGCAGCGCCGCAGACCTTGCTCCCGCTGCCGTCGTGGCTGCTCGGTTAGTTTTGGAAAAGACGGTACAGTCGTGATCACTATGAGATAACCAAGTTTCAACGTTTCTTTATTGATTTTTGTATTATTATATGATGCAAACGCAATTCTTTGTTTTCTGACTAATTTTCCTCTTGGCGTTTAAATGAAAAAGTGATGTTCAAGGTTAATGAAGAAAGAACCAGAAATTTTGCGAATGTGTGCAAAAAGTTTGTTCCTCTCTCATATCGCTCTCGACAGTACTATCGGCCATAAAAATAAATAGACCACGTAGATCATCCGAACATTTTACTGCACGATAGCTCGACACATTACTTTCAAGAAATAAACAGAGAAAGCGCGGAAAGAGGCATTGAAGGTGTCATCGGTGTTACTCTAGTGATGTGTCATCTCAACGATTCCGAAATAAAGCACGAGTAGTATCTGCCGCCGAATGTTCCACTTCGCTCAGTAAAGGGGGCACTGGCACAATCTCTGTCATGCGCTGAGTTGTTGACACTGGCGAACTTCGACCTGGGAAGAATTCGTAGCAGACGAAGGTGAAGGCGGATGAGTCGTCAAGACGCAACAATGCGGCAGGGACAGGCGGCTGCGGCACCAGCGGCGGAAGCAGCGGCTACGGCGGCGGCGACGTGAAGTGGCCGAGTCTGCCTTTGTGTCGCCGGACGAACGTGATGCTGTTGCAAGGTCCGGCTGATGATGTTGAATGAAAGACGGCTGCGGCCTCGGCAGAGGTGCCGTGCTTCGGACATCCGGCGGGGAACACGAGCTCGTGTATTCACCTCCTGGGAGATAGCGTAAAATTTCTTACCCATGGACGCACAAAACAGAAGACATACCCCTGTGGTGAAATCGACTGAACAGTCTTTACCACTTTCCATCGACCAGCTACAGAGAGCATCAGCACCGCCCCCTGCAGTGAGAGGAATCACCAGTGTCCACAACGACACATCTGATTGGACATCGTTCATCGAACTTTGTTCTAGCCAGAAATGTAGGGAATACGAAGTTTATTTAAAGGGCAACTGGTCTGTTACTAAGACAATTTTTCCTAGACTGTAAATATGTAAAAATAAATCTACTCTACAGTTTCGTTCATACCGGAGTTAGACACCGTCCTTCGGATCTGAAACTTGTGGGGCTGAAGCAGCAAGACAATCTAAGGGCCCCTCGTCTCCAACAGAGTGCCGCTTTTCAATAAATGCGTCGCTACAGCAGGCCGCCGCAGCTAAAGGGGCTCGGAAACTCCTAAAGAAAGCACATCAACTGTCTCAATCACTGCAGTGTGTTGTCAAGAGCACCTGAGCCAAACAATACACTTTTACGCGCAGCATTAAACCCACGACCACGCTCGAATGTTGACGAGCCCTTCCCGGCGACTTTTTCATGTTCGCACACTCCTCCGTCGCCCGCACCAGCGTATGCAAGTTGCGAGATCGCTACTCGTTAAATTATTTCAGACGTCAGACAGCGACCTTGACCGCGACAAATAAGAAGCGTAGCTCCGGCGGGTAAGGAAGCTCCGCGCAGAAGTGGGTCCGGCGGAGGAGCCGACCTTCCAGCGTGCAAAAAGTGACGAGATAAGAGGGAGAGGCGCGAAGACGCTGAAATTCAAGTTTTAACAACAGATAACTAATCTTCTACAATCCGCACAAAAAAAAATTCTTGCTGGGGGATATTCGTAAAGCGCGATGCTTGAACATCTCAGGCATACCGGAACTTTATTAGAGCCCCTTTCAGAGCCCCTTTAAACGTCTAAGGCTGCTGCAAAACAGTGGCGATTTACGCTTACAGACACCCTGTTTTTCACAAGCACCGCGGGGGTGGTTCCGCAAGACTTTTTCGCATACAGATGACGTGCTGCGTATCGAGCAGCCCTGTTTAGTCAGTGATGTGGCTGTCGAAAGCTGTTAAACCCTCTAGCATGTCTTAGTGATACGGTCGCAGAAGACAACGACACGCCCCAGCACGCCTGCCAAGCACGAGCAGATTTGATTTTAGAGCGCAGCTCTTAGGCGCCCGTTTCTGCGTTTTGCGGTGTCACCGTCGTCGTTGTCCGTTGTAACGAGGAAAGGGTAAAAGCGCAACCTCCTCTCCTCCTTAGCAAGAAGCAAAAAAAAAACAACGCCGCGCGTTTTGCGCCGACGTGCGTAAAAAGGGGGAGGAGGAACCCCTGGTGAGCAACTAGCCTTGTGTGTGTAGCTGCCCTCTCTCCCACTGCTCGCTGACGCGATCCGCGGGGGGATTGCCGTCGATTGTTCTGACTGTCTGAGACGGTTCCACCCTATGTTGACGGAGAGGGTGTAGCCTTGCGTGCGCCAAGAGATGCCCTCCACCTCTTCAATCGCGCGACGGCGGCGGCGCCGCGACAGAAAGTCCCAGATGCTCTTCGAAGCCACTCCTGGCCTTTGACCAATGATGATGCGCGCCCAGCGCGAGGAGGAGGAGGAGACTGCACAGCCGACACTGGGTGTATGTGCACGCCTGCTTTGGCGTAAAGAACAGACAGACGGGGAGTGAGCCCAGCCTATATAAGAAGGGCGTTGACCGCCCGAGCCGCCATTTAAGCTTCAGTGAACAAACTGTGTTTTGTTTGTTTACCTCTCTCCCTTGTAATAAGGGAGTAATTACTCATTGGCATCCACCCAAGCGCAGCCATACGGCTACAAAGGAAAGCTATACAGCTTTCTCAGAAACTTCGTAGTTAAAGAAAAATTCGTCCTGGTCCGGGGTTCGAACCCGGGACCACCGCTTCACCGGAGCAGTCGCTCTACCAACTGAGCTAACCGGGACGAATTTTTCTTTAACTACGAAGTTTCTGAGAAAGCTGTATAGCTTTCCTTTGTAGCCGTATGGCTGCAGAATTGGCCATTCTGCAGAATTGGCCATTCTCTACCAAACATTCATGATGGCGCCTAGTCCTCGAGAGCAGTGGCGTAGCGTACAAGAGATGCGCCGCTGTACTGGCAGGTGGGTGTTTTTGTCACAGCCACCAGTAGGGATTGTGCGACCCACGTTGCTCCTCCCAATCAACGTCTTCCCGAGCACTTGTCTTCGACTTTCACCCGCTGTCTTTTGTAGAAAGCGAGCATAACGGCGGCATAACGCTCCTCCGAACCTACAAATATTCTCCCCTTTGGCTGCAACTTGCGCGGTGCTCTCCGAACTTACCCGAGCTTACTGCAGGTACTTTGTGGACATAAATTGTGGACACCTTCTGTACAGGCCACGCATGAGGAAAGTAATGCTTGCGCATTGAAAACAAACCTTTTAATAATTTTGATTTCTTCACGTTCCACACTGCCGCATAATGGCATCAGTGGTCATTAATTAGCCGAGGACTAAGTTCTCACCGTCATGCTAGTTATTGGCAGGTGCATGTCGTTTCGTCAAATGAACCATGATGGCGTAAGTTCCGCTTTATAAGGCAACCATTCAGACGACACGCAGCACTGAGGTGAACGTGGCCCGAAAAATCACGAAAATGGTCTGTAGTTATGCTATATTTTTTCTTCTTTCTTCGAGACAGACAATTATTTGTACACAATTGCTGGAGCAGGCATAACAAAGGCCTTGAAAGAGGCCGACGTGGCTATGCAACGCTCACATACTCGCAGCAAACGCAGTCTTTAACACACTGTTTCACATAATTCATACACAATACATACATGAGGATAAAGACAGCAACAACAGTCAGTATCTATTTACAGAATATAATTTTCAGGAGCGGAGACAAGAGTGCAATGCTGCAATTTACAAGATAACAAAAAAACTTACACACGTATCATAATTTGCACAGCGAAACAGACGTACTCACAACTTCTGTCTGAAGTAGCAACTTCAGAGACACCAGAGACACACAAAGGAACATATCAACATCGTTTCAGATTTTTATCACAGTCGCGCAGCGGACTGTTTGGACCGACTTTTCAGCAGCATATATGTGCGTCGTTGTGAGGCAAGAGGTGTATCTACCTTAGTATCGCCACATTGGCCAACGCTCATTCCATACGTGTCCCTTTCATGCACGTTACGCAGAAGCGCGAGTGCCCCACATATTCAAGCGAAAGCTTCTCTCCGAACTGCAACTTTCAAGGTCAACAAGGTTTCACTTTGACCTTGAGCCATGCTTCATACGTCTGATGTCATACCACGTGGCTGGCCTCAGCTGGAGTCGGGCTCCGATTCTGCCGCGCCGCTCGCCTCGCCGCTGCACCGAACCGACCGAACCTCCGCCGTAACACGCGACATGACCACGTGATTAGCTATATATAGTGCGCGGCCTTCCGCGCCCCCTTCGTTCAGAGCCACTGGGGGCTCGACTCTGCTGCGCAATGAATGCAGGTCTTTCGTACCGTTAGGTACAACTGAGCTAAACCCCAGCCGTTTTTTTTTTCTCATGCTCTCAATTTTGACACTGAAACTGTTTCGTAATTGCACCTTATAGGACGCATCCAAAAAAGCCAAAGTTTTTAGCAGGGGCCATTTTATAAAGCATCAGTTTTGACTGTGCCCTCGCGAATGCAGCCTGAAGCACCTGACGCTGCGAGGCCTGGACCGCTCGATCGCCAGCGTGCTCCGGGGCGAGTTGTGGCACGGAGTGGCCTCGCCCGAGGGAGCCTTCGGCGAGGTTGGCCGCCCGCCAGACAACCCGCCGAAGGGCACACTTGTGTTCGACGTCCACCTGCTGTCGTTCGTAGAAAGCGAGCATAACGACGGCGAGGTGGACAAGGAACAGGACACAGACGTTCATTAGCATCGTTTCGGAAGGGTTTACGAGGTGAGACTCCGGCCGCGTTACGCCGGCCTGGCTGGCGCTTTGTCAACGCGTGCAGTGGGAGCCCACGGTTTCTCGACAAATTCTAATGATGCGAAGCCTGTTTCGCAGGCGCATCATAAAGAGCGAGTTGTATGACCTCAAGAAACAACGGATGCCGGCAGTTAAGATAGGTACATTCTGTCTTGTGCTTGTGACAGTCAGTCTAATATATTAGCACTGGCGTGTTGTCTTCAGACGCATACGAAATTAATATTTTCATTGCTTTCCATTAGCCCGCGGTCGTGCGCGATGTGTGGGTTTCTCGAAGTGCTCGACTGGTACGACGCCTGAGAGCAGTCTTAAATGTGTGGTTAGTTTTTGATTTATGAAAAGGGTACGCGAGGTTGGCTATAAAATGCTTGCGTTATGTAGAGTATAGGCCACCGAGAGTTCATGCCGCGTACAAGGCCCCAAAAGCGAGCCGGTAATTTACAACACGATTTTAAGAACTCCCGCTTCCGCGCCTCTCAGCGACCACCGGTGGCGAGCTTTCGCCCAAATCCGCGCGCATTGCGTAATGTAGCGCTCTTCACGTCAGCAGCGGAATGCCATTTTTTCGCATGATCGGCTTCAGCGCGCATCTGTGTACACAGGATGTCATGCTTCAATTGAAGTCCGACATCATAGACCCCGTGCAAGGGACGGGCACGAAGGCCGTGCTCGGGCTAGACCTTAACAAGGCTTTCGATAACGTCTCGCACGAGGCTATCCTCACGAACCTATCTAACAGTAATCCCGGGGTGCGGGTATTCACATATATCCGCTCCTTCCTCTCAGAGAGGACCGCGGAGCTTGCAGTGGGTGAGATCAGGTCTGACCCCATCCCCCTCGGAGGCAGAGAAACACCTCAAGGTTCAGTCCTCTCGCCTCTTCTGTTCAATCTGTCCCTCATCAAACTTCCTTCAAAACTCGCCACCATACCCGGGTTGCATCATACTTTCTACGCGGATGACATATCACTCTGTGGGTAACAAGAGGGAGTGACGGCCAAGTGGAGAGTACACTGCAGCACGCGGTAGACATGGTCGAAACATACGCCCAAGCGGCTGGCCTCTCGTGCTCGCAGCAAAAATCTGAACTCTTTGTACTCAGAAACAAGCCCAGAGGCATACACCTCAAAAACTACGTTCCGCCTCCTCCGTTAAACGTATGCGTAGGAGGTTTCCCAGTGAAGGAGGTATCCACCATACGTATCCTAGGGCTATACATGCAAACCAACCGCAAGAACACCCAAACTATTGACAAACTCAAATATACGGTCAGTATGACGATGATACTCATCAGTCGAATAGCCAACCGCAGACGGGGCGTCAAGGAAAAGGGCCTCTGGCGTCTGGTTCAGGCCATCGTTCTCAACAGAGTCGTATATTCAGTCCCCTACCTCCGCCTGTATGCAGCGGAGAAGCATAAAATCGATAGTATCATCAGACAAGCGTACAAGACCGCCCTCGGTCTACCGCGCTACACGTCAAGAGAGAGGCTCTTAGGGCTCGGCATACACAACACGCTAGATGAACTCTGCGAGGCACACCTCACGACACAAGCTGAGAGACTCACTCGTACTAGTGCGGGCAGAGCCATTCTCTCCTGACTAAGAATGTCAACGCACCTCCGAGCGGAGACGCTATAACTCAGCTACCAAAACATATCGGGAAGAACCTGCTCATAAAACCGCTCCCCAAGAACATGCATCCCGTGCACCACGAGGGACGTTGTCGGGCCAGAGCTCGCGCTCTGCATGAAAAGTACAAACAGCACTCGAGAGTGGTGTACGTGGATGCTGCGGAGTACCAACACAACAAGGCCTACGCGTTGGTGGCGGTGGATGGGCCCGACGGACTGCTCGCTGCCGCGACTATCAAAACAAGCTCCTCTGAGATCGCGGAGGAGGCGGCAATAGCTTTAGCTATAACTAATACCACCACTCATGTTATTTTCAGCGACTAAAAATTCGCTGTTCGCAATTTCGCGATGGGCCGAATAGCACCCACCACCCTCAGCATTCTTGCAAAAGCAGTCCAACCTCCCAGAGAGGTCGAACTAATTTGGGTGCCGACCCACTCGGACAATCCGGGGAACGAGGCAGCTCACAATAAAGCCCGACGTTTCGGCAACCGGGCAGGGAACTCGCCTCTTCGTCCGGGGTTTACGACAGACGGCATGACCTCTTTTCGTGACATTACCCACCATTATACCTTGGGCAGGCGAGTTTATCCCCCTCCGGCTAAAACGCTGTCCAAAACACAAGAAACCACGTGGAGACGGCTTCAGACGCGCTCCCTGACGAATTCCGCGCAACTGTCGCTCATGTACCCCTCTCAATACGAACCCCAATGTTTCCGCTCTGGCGACCGCGCCACTTACGACCACATCTTATGGAATTGTAGGGAAGAGCCGCCTCCGGCGGAGCTAGTACAAATCCCTTCTCTCGAGCGGTGGGAGGCTGTGCTGGCCAGCTCAGACCCGAAGACGCAAGTCCGGGCCGTCGAGTGGGCCAACAAGGTCGCCAATAGTCACGGACTAGCGGCCACCTAACACGGCCCTCTGATCACCAAGCTCTTCTTGGTGAAATAAATGTTTTCTAATCCAATCCAATTCGCCGCGCCAAGGCCGTCGACGCCAAACCAGTTTAGAAGGCGTTGGCTCCGCCCCCTGGGGAATTCCCAACCGCGTCGGCGGAGAGGCCGAGTGCGAGGAGGAGCCGGCGGACCAACATTTCGGCGTGCATAAAGTGACGAGAGGAGGGTGATAGGCGCGAAGACACGAAAATTCTAATTTTCAATCAATCAATCAAGCATTATTTAACATTGTGATGTTGGGTGGGCACATACAAAAAGCCAAAAAGAGGCTTGACGTGGAATGTGCCCCCCTGTACAGGGCATAGGTGGTTACATCAGTGGGGTGAGTGACAAATAAACAGTAAAAACAACATGCTGTATCTGCATGCAGCAAAGGTTAATAATTGCACAAGACCACTATACAGGCTCATTAATGGACAGAAAAACAACAAAAAAACAGCAAATGCATCCATTCAAATTCGTTAAGATGGTCATTTAAGCACCAAAGGAGTTATATATACTATTAAGCATTTGGGAAACCAGAACTGGAAGCATTTGGCAACCATAATTAGTGCGGGAGAGAGGTATGCACCAATCATCATTAGCTCGCGTAGTGTACGGTTTGTCTTTGGGGATTAAGCGAGCTAGAATGTTGACTACAAATAACCCAGCTTTTAGAAAACGTATAAAAAAAAATTTTTCTGGATGATATTTCTGACGCTGCGTCCTTAAACCTCATAGGCATATCGCATCTTTGTTGAGACCTCTTTTCACAGCCCCTTTAAAGCCAATCATTTTGAAATCGCATTCGTGGTATTTCTGATGGCTTCTGAGTTGTTTCTGACGCACTGCTGATGGAAATTGCCTGCAGTGTTTTTGATTTATATGTCTTTTTTACTGTTCTTGATGAGATTCTTGTTTATTTGTGGCGTATACATGGCAAATTTAGGATGCATTTTTGTATTTTCATGATACATTCCAATTTCTAATGTGTATTCTGGCAAAAAATATCCTGAATGCCATTATTTTTTAACTTCTCTTCAACATCACCTACAAACGCTATGTTGATGCTCCCTTCAACACACTGCATACATACAAAAAATATTTATATGTGAAACTTTCGCTGGAGCGTGAAGAAGTTTAGAGCAAGACCCCCAAAGATTAGAGCAAAATCCTCCCATCTATGCTCTCATACCAGTAAATAACGTCAAGAGTGAGAAAATATAAGGCACTCGAACGCAATTGAAATACATGCGTTACCGATACGTTCACCTATTTCGAACTGTTCTATGAGCAGGCTAATGCTCAGATAGTGGCAGTAAAAGACCTCCCAACAAGTGTCAGTTGTTAGTTGTTAATAACCAGAGTATTCTCAAGGAAATTGGACGCCAGTACGCAATTGCCGATAGGTACCAGCCAATAGATTTTACTCCAGTGTTTATTTAGTTGATGTGCACGATTACAGCTCAAGCAATTGAAAAAAATTTCGGGCAGTGCTTGACGAAGATATTGCTCTGATGGCTTCATACATCATTATTTGTGGGGAATATTTTCCGTCATACAAGTTTATGCTTGAACTGAAAAATATCTAATGATGTCAGACTGATGCCGAAAAGTGAATGCAAATTTTCCTGAGATTTTATGATGTCGGGCTATTCTAAAAATGTAAAGAAAAACCTCGTCATGAATCTATGATGCCGGTCGTATGCAACACTACAACAGATGTTGCATTTTTCATTAGTTCCTGATGACCCATTAAGAATAAATTTATGTTGAACAACTGTAGGTGCCGGCGAGGGCATTAGAGGGGAGTGGTCACAAAAGAACACTATATAAAAACATTGTGGGGCGAAAAATGATGAAGTAGTTGTACAGATTAATTCATTGCGCAATATTAGTTTAGGCGTTCTTGAACAAAAGGTGATCTTGAATGGCTACTGTCGGTGCGGGAAGCCGATCCCACTCCGTTGATGTACATGGCAGAAATGACGCACAAGAAACCACTGGTTTTTCGAGATAGAATACATCCTTGAAAGTGTGATAAATACACTCAGAAATATTATGCTATGCCGTGGGTGTATAACTTCTCTGCATAAATGTGGACGGTAAAATATTTTATGAATAAGAGAAAGCAGCAAGATTTAAGGCAAGGACAGAGAGTCAACAGGTTTCATTGGGAGTGTGCTGGCTGTTATGATTACAATGAAAGAGGGCCTTTTTTTAACCGTATGAGGGTCCCATGTATGGCGTATTCGAGTTTGGAAGAAACTAATAATAATGATATCAGAAATTCAATATTTATTTTATTAAGGGAACTCTGCCGGCCTATATCCTTGTCTGCTCTCTCATTTCTCGAATTTTTCGCTTTTCGAATGTCTGCCCGTTGCGAAGTTCTGAGGGCCGTAATGGTTACAGACTAATATCGCTGTGCACGCCCGTTCTTTTTCTGTTCACAGATGTGTGCACTGAAGGACCGAAGCAGGAACCCGATTATTGGCCACCGTCACGTCTTCGTCATCAGTGCGCTTGTACGCGGCGACCTCGCGGGTAGGCCACCTCACACTGAGGACTGAGACCAGGGAACGTCGGAACTAGGCGCAATGTGCGATGTTTTATACGCGCAGATAAAGTAGTCCAGCAGTGTGTGTGTCAGCGTCTTGGTGTGATTACGGACATATAAAACATACACCGTCTTTCCCGGCATGAAGTCGTGCTTTTTACGGTATAGTTACAACATGTACGCTATGTTTTTTTTTTTTCGGGGAAACTGCAAGGACTTCGCTACGAGAGATCACGAAGTTCACGCGGATAGTTTTTGCACAATCTTCAAGGGTATCTTCTCTCAGGTTTCAAAGTCAACTTACCGCAATAAGTTTAACGTTAAAGCCTACTGACAGAATGGTTTAGGTTGTTGAAACATTGCTGGTGTTCCTGTATTGTTCCCACATTTTCTAGGTTTCAGTCCTACTGGGTTTTATAACTACAATCAGGCACAACGTTTCTGAGAAACGAGAAATATTGTTAAAATTTCGAAAATTTGCTTGCGCGGTCACAAAAGGGGCCAGCATTTGTATTCGATTTACTTTGCCCCATTGCGGGTTTGAAGGCTAAAACAGTTCGTATTGATGTCAGTAAAACTGCTGTTGTATTTCTTCTATGGAGAAAATTTACTGCAGCCTTCTATGTTAACTGCTGTAGGTGGTGCCAGTGTATGTGGGTATATGTCACAAAGAGGCAGTGCGTCCACCTCGAACCAGGTGTCAGGATCTGGTAGCCCGGGAGGCAAACGGTCCGAAGCGAAGACAAGCCGAAAGCACTGTCAGTTGCCGTGGAAAATATGCCTTCATGCAGACAACACGCACGGCGTCGGTTTGGGGTTGGCGACGTGTACGCTGCATGACATCGTCCGCACGGGCTTCGTATATCACGCAATTTCACGGAATGCGTGATACACTGTTAAAAACAGCGCCTCAAAGCTGTTTTCGACAGGCCTCTACGGCAGTCTGGAGTCCACACTCAAAGCTAGTCGCCGAGTTTGGAATCAACGTGTGGATGTAGGAGGTGTTACTGCGCATGTGTATAGGGTTTATTCTGAAGCTAAGGAGCAGCAAAAAAAAAACACAATACATTTAATAAAAATATTTTAATGCACCTAGTACTAGACAAAAAAAGTTGGCATCGACACAGCGAGCGCAGCCAGTTGCCCACTGCTTGTTGGTGTCTTTTGTATGGCCGTCTCTGCAATCTCGTTGAGCGCCTTCGTTTTCAGCTTTGGGATGTCTTACAAGGTGTCCTTTCAACGCCTGTTTCAACCTCGGAAACAGGTTGTAGTCACAAAGAGACATGCTTAGGCTGTATTGTGGCTGAGGAAGCCCGGTTATACCTTGTCCGATTGAAATATGTCTCACAGTGAACGACGTGTGCGAGGGAGTGTTGTCGTCGCGTAGAACCCACGTTGTCGC